>NC_045560.1:13495000-13795000 GCF_009819795.1 Aythya fuligula | reverse complement strand
AGTCGTGATGATTTCCCACATAGAGCTCAATAGCTATTCCCACCTGAAACTTATTTTGTCCCTGTCTTGTGGCTGAGAATCTTAAACATGAACACACACACACACAAAAAAAGGAAATTCTGAAATTCTGATGATAACTTTAACTTTCCCCCATTTTAAATTTGAACTCCCTGCTGTCCATTCCTCCAGAATTCTGTTATCTCAGCAGCCCAGATTGATGGTGTAGATCATCTGTCAGCATGAATTCAGCTCCCATCTCTATGGATCCCCTCAACTGCCAATTGAGGTTGGGTTTGCTTAGCCAACAAAATAACAGCAGGGCAAGGACATCTCGTTTTACAACCACTTGACCTTATCTGTATGTACTGGAAAAAACAGAAGAGTAGAGAAGAAAACCTGCAATTTTCTTCGTCAATTATTGTACTGAATAGGAATTTCCAGATTAGTCTTTGTTCCACACTTTTTTTTTTTTTTTTCACACTTCCTTGCTACTAGCCTCACTTTCCTGACATGTTGGGTCTTTCCATGTCTCCTTCTCAGCCCAGTTGCTTTCATTTTCTCAATACCATTGTCCTATTTACTATCCTTTCTGCATTTCAATCATTGGAAACTCAAGGTTTTGTTAAATTAAGCTAACAGACTGAATTTTTCCAAAGTTACTTTGCTCACTTCACTTCTATTCTTTTCTGTTTCTTCTGTTTGTGTTTATAGATGTTAGCACCTCTGCAGCACAGTGTGTATTTTTGCATATTTTATGAAGTTTCTTTTGCTTTAAGGGACAGAGGTACCCAAGCACTCCACCAAGACTAAAATAAGAAGTAATCAAATTGGCCGACATACGGATGTCTGGGGATTCAAAAAGGAAAAGAAAATTTAAACTTCTATTAATGAGAAAATCAATTTTAAGATTCCAGAATGGATTAAAAGTGAAGGCTGGAAAACTAATTTACTTGGATTAAAGGTAGTTGTCGGGGAAAAAGAGGTATTTCTCAGAAGAAACTGTTTGCTTTTGACTAACGAGGTTCAAACTTCATTAAAACTTCATTACAGTTAGTTTTTAAACAGTGATTAGAAATTCCTTAATAAACAACAGCAAAAGCAAAAACAGTCAAAAAAAAAAAAAAAAATCAAGGTCAGAAAATATCACACAATATCTGGAAAGCTGTTAAATTCCTATCACATCCACTCACTGAAGTCAGTGGGAATTGGCTAGAGTTAGAAGATATTCTTCTCAGATAGAAATAGAAGATATTCTTAAGAAAATATTAAGAAGATATTCTCCTCAGATAGAAAAAATAAACTTTCTTGAAATCAGTAGCAACATGAGAACGTTGCCCTTGACAATGTTCATTATGCAAATAAAGATGTGTTATTTGCTCCATAAATGAAGGATTCCATAAAGACTTCTTGTGATCATAGACTGGCAGCTAAAAGATTTCTAAGTGATTAAATCACTTGTTACTTATATGTGAAGAGTTTAACATGTGTATATACATATTTATATTCATATCTTGCATAGATCCTTATATGCTATACCAACGCTGGATAACTGTATATGTGTACACTTCATTCAATTTCTTTCATTATGATTCATGGTAACTTGATGGCAAAAAAACGCATTTAGTGTGATGAAAAATCTCCTTCATATTTTGTAAAGTCTGGCTTGCTCACTACAAGTAGAATTCACCACTTGTGAAGCCAAATTCCATTTGTTCATCCAGCATTGCATATGTCTGCCTGAAATTTTACCTTGTATCTGCCATCCCTGACACAGTCACAGATGCAGATCTGTGTCTGTGAATACCTCAGACATCTCAAACAGAGCTATGTGTCTGTATTTTAGAAGGTGAGGCAAGCCACAAGTTAATCTGGAAGAACCATCAGTATAATGGAGTTGAGCCTAAAGTAGACACTTATTGTTTAGTTACAGTTGACTGTAATGTGAATTTAGACACTTGATGTATGCACATGAAGTCACTGCATGACCAATCTCATCTTAAATACTTCTTTAAACCAAGATAACTTTTTACTGTTCTGCCACACTTAAAAGAAGTTTTCTTAGTATGTGATTGTAGTGTTGAAGACAGTAAGGTTGCTAATGAACATCAACTGTAGTTGATTGAATATACATAATTCTATTTCTTTTCGTTAAGAAAAATGTGAAGAAAAAGAAAATGAATATTCTGATAAAATATAGTGTAATATTTACCTCAGTCTTTCTAAATTAGAGAGAATTTCTACATTCCACCGTTGAGGGTGGAATACCTAAGCAGTAAACAGGTTTGCAAGCTGACACCTAATGCTGTCCCAGGCTGCCTTATTTCTCTACTCAAGTAGGACACATAAGTGGAGGATTCCTCCATGAACCGAATCAGTGGGAAACTGAATTCAGTAAGGTACTTGGCTTATTTTATTTTTATTTTTTTCCAAAATGAGAGGCTCATAATGCAAGTAGGGTTTAAAGCATTCTGCTGCTCACATATAGTCTTCCTTTTTGGCATCTGTTAACAATGGATTGTTACAATTGCAACTCCACCCATTATTAGAATAGAAATTTGTACTGTTTTCCAGTTAGAACAAGGATTTCTCACTGGCAGAAGTAACAATTGAATGCTTTCTTAGTGACAGGAAAAAAAAAAAAAAAAAAAAACAAAAAACGCAACTGAATGCAACCTTTAATGGGACAGCATTTCCTTTCAGAGCACCATGTGATATGAGTGCCCTCTGTAGCTTTCAATTAGTGGCACACAAAAGACTGCAGGAGATGGTAGCTTAAAATTGTTGCTGGCATTCAAATAAGAGATGCTACTCTTAGTTGATTTGGAACATGTAATTCTGCATGGGAAAATGATGATGCCAGTACAGATTTCAGAACATGTTGGGGTGGCAAGTACTAGCAATAAGAAGGCAAGCACAAAACAGAAAATACATTAAACAAATCTATTTAATATCAAATAGAGTTCCAAAAATATGTTTTCTGAAATAGCTACAATTTTTGCTATCTTTGTTAAAAAATCAATTCCTTTGACCTTACATTTAACAGATGCAACTATTGGCTATATTCAGCTTTGGTGAGAAATCAACTTAGAGAATGATTTCACAGAATCACAGAATCACAGAATTTCTAGGTTGGAAGAGACCTCAAGATCATCGAGTCCAACCTCTGACCTAACGCTAGCAGTCCCCACTAAACCATATCCCTAAGCTCTACATCTAAACGTCTTTTGAAGACTTCCAGGGATGGTGACTCCACCACTTCCCTGGGCAGCCCGTTCCAATGTCTAACAACCCTTTTGGTAAAGAACCTCTTCCTAACATCCAACCTAAAACTCCCCTGGCACAACTTAAGCCCATTCCCCCACGTCCTGTCACCAGGCACGTGGGAGAATAGACCAACCCCCACCTCGCTACAGCCTCCTTTAAGGTATCTGTAGAGAGCAATAAGGTCGCCCCTGAGCCTCCTTTTCTCCAGGCTGAACAAGCCCAGCTCCCTCAGCCGCTCCTCGTAGGACTTGTTCTCCAGGCCCCTCACCAGATTCGTCGCCCTTCTCTGGACTCGCTCAAGCACCTTGATGTCTTTCTTGTAGCGAGGGGCCCAAAACTGAACACACTACTCGAGGTGTGGCCTCACCAGAGCCGAGTACAGGGGGACGATCACTTCCCTAAACCTGCTGGTCACACAGTTTCTTATGCAAGCCAGGATGCCGTTGGCCTTCTTGGCTACCTGAGCACACTGCTGGCTCATATTCAGCTGACTATCAACCATCACTCCCAGGTCCTTCTCTGCCTGGCAGCTCTCCAACCATTCCTCTCCCAGCCTGTGGCTCTGCTTGGGGTTATTGCGCCCCAGGTGCAGGACCCGGCACTTGGCCTTGTTAAACTTCATGCAGTTGACCTCAGTCCATTGGTGCAGCCTATCCAGATCCTCCTGCAGAGCCTTCCTACCCTCAAGCAGATTGACACACGCACATAGCTTGGTGTCATCTGCAAACTTACTTAGGGTGCACTCAATGCCCTCGTCCACATCATCAATGAAGATATTAAAGAGGACCGGCCCCAGCACCGAGCCCTGGGGAACGCCACTAGTGACTGGCCTCCAACTGGACTTGACTCCATTCACCACGACTCTTTGGGCCCGGCTATCCAGCCAGTTTCTAACCCAGAATTTGTATCCTTTGATCATCTGTAAATAAATACTCAAAATTGTTGTCAAAATTTATACCTATAAAAGCAACATTCCAGAACAGTTATTTCAATGAAAACTTACATGTTCTCCAGCCTGTAGCATAAGTTCAGAAGGTTCTTCTATATCAAATGTTAAGTAAAAGGTCAAAATGTAGAATTGGGATAGCTTGGACTGGGATTTATAAATAAGGCATCAAATTAACTTTCACATCTGACTGCTTTCTTTTGGAAATAAAGGAAGAAAAAGAAGAAAGAATGTAGTTTCTCCTTTATCCAATACCATTATGCTATTTTTTTTTCCAGATGTTCCTTCACCTGAATAACGTGAATTTTCCTTTTCCTAAAAACCTTAGCAGGCCAGAAGCTGACCCTGTAGACAAATAGATGACTTAGATGGTCTATAAATGAAAGATAAATAGTGAATACAGATCTTATTTCCGTAAATTTCTTGAACATATCAGTAAAATATTTTCTTTATCACAGGAACTCAGAAACTGTCCACCAAAATTCTGTTTCTTGAGGGCCTTCTCAAACTCAGAACATCATTACTCTCTCATCAAAACTTTCATGCTTTCCTAATCATGCAGAAGAGCTAATTGACATTAATACAGGACACAAATGGAAAAAAAAAAAAAAAAAAAAGATATTCAGAGGTAAGGAAAAACAGTTCCCACTCTGCTATAGAGGGAAAATAAGTCAGATGTTGTACTGGGTCTGGCTGGAATGTTAACTTTCCCGGCAGCAGCCCATACAGTGCCGTACTCTGTACTTGTAGCTGGAACAGCAGTGTTATCACACCAGTGTTGTGTCTACTGCTGAGCAGCAGTGACACAGCATTGGGCCTTTCTCTAACCCTCCTAGGGGATGGGCAAAAAGTGAGGAGAGAAACATCACTAGGGCAGCTGACCTAAACCAATCAAAGGGATATTCCATACCATGTGATGTCACACTCAGCAATAAAAGGTGGAAACAGGAAGAAGAGGGGAGGGGTGGGCTCTCGTTGGGAAAACGTCAGTCCTCCTCTCGAACACCGGCTGCGTGCGTTGAGGCCTTGCTTCAAGGATGTGGTCAATCATCGCTCATTTGTGGGAAGTAGAGAGTAATTTCTTTCCTCTGCACTTCCATATAGCCTTCATTTATTTTATTTTTTTTTTTTTTCCTCCCTTCCTTTTATTTTTCCCTTTTCCCCTCCCTTTTCCCCTTTCCCTTTTTATTTCCCCTTAGTTAAATTGTTTAGTTCATAATAATATTTATTTAATTATTATAATTATTTCCCTTTAATTAAATTATCCTTATCTCAACCTGTGAGTTGTTCTTTGCTTTACTTCTCCCCCTCCTCATCTAAAGGAGGGGGAGTGAGAGAGCGGTTGTGGGGTTTAGCTGCCCAGCACGGTAAAACCACCACAGATGTGTCTCTGGATATCTCCTGTTCCTTGAACTCATTTAGCTGGTAAATTAAGTTAAAACACAAACTTCAGTCTAAATGTTCCACCTCAGCACCTCAGACACAGTCTTTCCTTCACAATATTTCTGTTCCAGAAGTTATTTCCTTCTTGTTTAGAAGGAAAGAGTTTACCACCTGGTGTAAACTCTTCAGAAGTTTAGTGTGCTCCTGGGTTCTAATCTGTTTGATTTCTTCAAAGTGACACTTTCAATAAACTCAAAAATTTCAATTAACATAATACAGATGCCATTCCATAATGTGTTTCGACAATCTACTTCAAGGATTGGTATAGAAAGTAGACTGCTGAACTTAGACCACTATAAAAATAATAAAATAAAATCACTCTTTTCTCCATACTTTACAAATGACAGTGATCTATTTCACTCTACTACAATAACACCATTGTAAGCTAAAATATAAAAAAAAGTCCCTTATTATTGTTATTATTATTATTTATTTATTTATTTTTCACTGTGTGTGCTACTCTTTAAAATGTAAAAAAGTTTTAAAAGTGAACTTTTTGGCTGTGCATACTCTGAAGCAGGCTTGAAATCTTGAAGCGTTCCGCCTCTGCACCTTGTTCCAGTGGCCAATATTCTACACTGTGCCAGCATAAAATAACAGTAAAATGTACCTCATTATTTCACCTTAAAAATAACACATATCTTTCAATAATGCTGCACAGATTTTCAATCTTCTTACTTTCCAGCTCCTGTTATGTAACACTGACCTGAAGTCAGACTCATGGATACTCGCCTATTCCATTATGCAGTTGCCATTACATCCAGCTGCTGAAACTGGGTGCTGCAGGCCTTACATACTTTTTTAACTTCATGCATTAGTATATGGTGAATAGAGCTTTCTGTGCTGAGATGGATCCTTTAACTTCATATAAGTATCACTTGTTGTTTCTCTACAACAAGTACTGAGAATAACACTTCTAAAACAAACAGACAAAATTCCTTTATGAAATATGACACCTTAACTCTAAAGATAGCTTTGAAGGTTCCAGACTGAACCTGCAAATGATCTTAAAATGCCAGCATTCTTTTCAGTAATAACAGCTCAGATTGCTCTGTTATGCAGGTCAGTTTCCTACTTCCATCCTTTTCACAAAAATCTGTGGGAACAGATACATCAGCTAGTATGTTTTTAAAGTATGTTTTAAGTATGTTTTTAATCTGACCCCTGGCAATCCATACTGAGAAGGGAATTCTACAGCTGTTTAGCTCCCTGCCAAGAACATCCTATGACAAATCTGCTCCCATTTCCATCCAGACTGGAGTAGAGTTAAGAAATAACAACTATGTAAGTGTCAAAGAAGGAGAAAGAAAAATTCCACTGTGATAACACACATTATAAAATCAATGGGATTCTTACTGTTGTGTGTATCCTGTTAGGAGTGCTTTTGCTTCCTTCAGTTCCCATTAGAAACTGGCCAAATGCATTCGTTCCTTATGCTTGCAATATGTGGAAATAGAGTGTATACTATTGAAAACCTTTTATATGAAACTATGAAAATTTATATGAAACAACACGAACTATGGTTTGCCAAAAGATTTTGGATTTCAATAAAACAGTCTCATTGGTTTAAGAAAAGAACAAGATTGATTTTTTTTTTTTTTAAAGAAAAAAGACCACTAGAAAGAGTTTTCGTTGTTGTTTTTACCTGGAAAATAACTTTTCCTTCAGAAAACTGAAGTATGTTTGAATAAAATGGTGATCTGTGATGCTTCCTAAAAAAATTGTTTCCTAAAAATAACTTAAATGTCTTTTTTTTTTTTCCCCTCAATAGAAACTCTTACACTGACTGTCATGACCTCAAACTTGATGTTCATGTATGCTTTTCTGTTATTAGATAGATTCTCAATTAATATTTTTATTTATTTTTGAGTTTCCTCAACAATTAACAAACTTCCGTTTCTGGCATGGTGCAAAGACTCTCTAAGAAGACCCTATACAGAAATTTTCCAATCTAACAGGTCTATTCTGTAGAAAAATAAAAACAGAGTTTCTGGCTTCATTGTTTTATGTCTCTCAGACTATAGTGGCAAAACTTAAAAAAACGTATTGTTTGGACAAGTTATTATTGCTGAAGAAAGTAACTATATACTATAATCTACCTAAGAGTAACAAAAAATAGCAACAAATACTAATGTATGTGATGTATATAATTTATATCTTTGCCAGTTCCACAAGGGTTGTGTAGTTAATATCTTTGCCAGTTTCACAGGAGTTTCTGTGTGCAATTTCAAGTTATGAGTAAGACCAAAATTTCCTTATGGACAAAGAGATATTTGCTCACAATCTAAAAATTTATAAAATTGATGCTGATATGGGATTGCCTCCTAGAGAATGTGTCACTACCGAAACTAGAACGCAGTCCTATGCCTTTTGAAAATACAATGCCCACAGTATAGTTTCTGTAGCAAAATTCAGTTATTATTTAATTTATATTGATTTGAGAGTTCACCTGTATTGTTCAAGAGTTTATGTACATTTTATTAATAAATATATGTTATCAGTAAACAACCTTTCTCCTGAAACAAATCATCATGTTTTTAAGAGTACTTAGAGACAGAGAAACGAAGGGGCAGAGTTTATTCTTCACACATCAACAGCAGACACAAAAATATTTGTGCAAACACAAGGCTGGTTAAAATCTACTCTGTAGAGCTTTGCAGAATATATTATGGCCTGCAGCATATTAGCTTCTGCTTTAGGTATTTCACAGTTTAGCACAACATATCTCAGTGAGGCAGGAAAATGCTAATATTGGACACATATATACTGAATTAATTTCTCAAGGGAGACATCCAGAGTACTCAGGAATCATTCCTGTTAGACTTCAACTAATTAATGTAGCGTTATTTAAGAAAAGGTGGAAGGGATCATATTGATACGTGTCAATAGTGTGCATTCAAAACATCTATTATTTCTCTTCTGTGTCCTTGGAATCCTGAAAAAAATATCAAAATAACAACACAAAATCCATCAATAACTTATAGTTAATTGTTAAGTAGAAGACAATTAATAAAATAAAAAGAGAAAAAAAAGTCTCCTTTGTTCCTATTACATCTGTATTCCCTTCCCCCAGCCTCTATCTATCAGAAGCATATAGAGAACAAGGAAATATTTTTTTAAATCTATTAATTAAAACACTGTTTCTTCAGGTGTGGGATCATTGTATAATCCATTTGATTGTTAGAAGAATTATTATTATTAAGTAGCACTTTTTGTGTCTAATTGCAGTATGCTGTCAAAAAGCCTGGCTTGCACTGAGCATCCTTCTTTTTCACTGGCTTCAATGTATAAAACACATTACAAAATTAAGGCATCCAGGAACATTAAAATGTGTGAGTGCTCTAAATATTTCTATAAACTTAGATCCTATGTAAAAAAGAAAGTTTTCTTGAGACCTAACATCTATATTTGCTGTATTTTATTTTTTTTCCCCAAGGTTAAAGAATCTCCTTTTGTCCTTTAGTCTTGCTGTGGAAACTTGTAATGCTTTTTGTTTAATTAAGTGACAGAATAAATTGACCAAGGAGATCAGGAAGTGTTTTGATCCAGATTATTGGAATGGAAACTATACTCAGCTTTCCCAGTAACTTATAAGCCAGCATCTTTCTCCATTAGATCTGACAACTACAATTTACTCTGGACCTCCTGATGTAGCTTGTCACTACCAACAGGCCAATATGTACATGGCCAGGGGTTACAACATACTGATTCATTAGGCAACAACCATGAATCTGCCACTTCAGAGAAAAGGCCCATCCATCTTCCTACATTTAGCTGTCATTCCTACCATGAATGTAATGCTGTTACTGAGACAGCCAAGTCCATTGCTCATGCCAGATGTTGTTAGAAATTCAATCCATCCTATCTGTGAACACTAGTCCCTTCAAACAACAAGATGTTGAGTGAATTACATATTGAGTGGTGAGTTTTTTGGCATTTAATTATCCAGCTGAAAGGAACATGCTTAATTGTTACTGCAGTTATTGGTTAGCAACTAAATGGAGGAATTTTATGAAGCAACAGTAGAGCATTGGCAGCTGAATAAACGTTTCACAGCACTGTAACGGCTTTGACTAAAATTCTTTATGTCTTTACTAAGCACAAATGCTTCTCTTGTTGGGTAAAATGAACAGGTTTTATTTATTTATTTATCTATTTATTTATTTATTTCTAAATAAGGAAACGTACTATTATTTCAATAAGGCATTTGGTCAACATAATTCATGTTAATCAACCTCCTACTAACCAGTTTTGGCCCTTCAAGCAGGAACATTGCCAGTATGTACAGGGGCAGCAGCACAGTGCTCGTTATTCGTACATTTTCAGATATTCATGCCCAGGTAGCTAGGGAAATGTCTATCAGGACTGCTGTGTTCAGCAAGAGGGGTACGTAATCCAGCTGGAAACAATCTGTCCTACAGAACTGCAGAGACATAGGACACTGTCACATCCCATCTCCCTAGGTCTGCAGGGCAGCAGTACCTAAGTCCATCACTTCATGTACCACATTGAAGCAAGACTCTGAAGATAAAATGGAATTGAGTTGCGTCTTTTCATGGGGCTGATTAAAAAGGTCCACATTACAGAAGTAGTCCATTGCTTCTGTACTTGTCAGAAGCTGAAGAAAGAAATATGAATATACATGATATTTTCAGACCAACTACTAACATTGTGTGCTCCTCATGAATGTTCTATCTTGTAATATGCCCAGATACCTTCTAATAATAAAACATTGAAGATATTAAATCAGGGCTTGGGACTTTATTAATTTATCTATGTAAAGCTTCATTCTTATTTGTAGTAAAGACAAGAAAACAAAATAAGAAGCTGAAAAAACAACAGTTTATTCCTCTAGATTTTAACTGGGAAATAAAACGTGATCAGTGTGATAAACAGAATAAAGCTGACATTTTCTAAGAGTAAACATGGACACTACCCTTTTTTATTTTTGTATCTGGCTTCATGATATAGTCTAGAATCTAGGAAGTAGTCATCCCATTCATTCACTAACAATTCCCTCCCCTTCCCTCCCCTCCCCTCCCCTCCCTTCCCCTCCCCATTGTTTTGTATTAATAATAACTTACAAAGACAATATCTTATAACTTCATCTGGTTTAAGAGAATATGTTTTCTTTTTTTCATCTGCTTGTATCTGGTGAGACTAGTGGCCTTCAGAGCTGAAGGATCCCATTTAGCTGCAATATTTTGCTCCACTAGATTGGCATGGTTGCAAATAAAGACCTAGACTTAAATCATTTCACGGGTTCCAATGGGTGTCACTCACACCAGCACAGGCAACACTCTTCTTTCTTCTACTTTAACACCTCTTTCAGAATCTTGATATAAATAAGAGCATTGCAGACAGCCCTGTCTACTATTCTTCTCCTAATTCCTCCCATCTCAGAGCCACAACAATGATCACTTGAAGCTGGCCACATTTACAGGGTCTGGTTGCTAGATGTTGCTTGATGAGAAGCTCAACTTGATAAATACTAAAACACTTGATGACTAACTCACAGGTCCCCTGTTAAGTATTAAGGCCTAATCTTTTGACAGCCTGGTACCTGAAAAAGTGTGGGAACAGGTATTAATATAGTTAACTATTTAGGGTTATCCATTTATACAGTGCCTTCTACAAGACGTGATCTTGCAAGTTGGAAAGAAGTCAACCTTTTTTTGTGTTAATGAGGTTTAGACTCATCAAGTGCTGAGTCATGACAGTTTTGTACTTTACACAGTTCAGCCTGTAGTGCTAATCTTTATTTGTTTTTAAAAACCCATAAGTATTAATAACAGCTTAGAAGATTTTTTTTATAACCACAACACCTTAATGAGGTGTATACAACTATCTCGATGGATTCCTCAGTGTATAAAGTAAAGCAATAATATGTATGATCTGTCCTGGAACTTGGCTTTACTGGGGCAAATATTTGAATATACAAATATTCATATATGTGATATTTAAAGTAAGGACAGAGAAAGATAGCTTATGTCCCAGTTGTATACCTAAGAAGTACCATTAATAACTGATTTCCAATTTTCAGAGGTATTGTTGAAAAATTAGCAGTCTCACATTTTTTGGAATACCAGAATGATCTCTTGGTTTTCACTATATATTTCATATTCTCCTCAGTTCTCATTAGGCAGGGTGAATATTGCAAACAAAGACTTTTATTGAACATTTCTTCACTTTTGTCTTAAACTTTCAAATGCTAAACTTAGACCTATTTTCTGTCTTGTACCATGCATAAATAATTTTCCTAGCAAGCAGAAATCTAATCAAGTCACTTCAATTTCATATGGCAAGTACTGAAAAAAATGTCCCAGAAGCAAAAAACAAAAACAAAAAAAAAAACACAAACCAAAACAAAGAAACAAACAACAACAACAACAACAAAACACTCCTAAACAAATAGGAGAGTTATGAATATTGGGTAATAAGCCATAGATAAAATCTACACAAGATTTATGAAAAACATCACAGAATCATAAAATAGTTTGGATTGGAAGAGACCATTAAGGATCACCTAACTTCAAGCCCCTTGCCATGGCAGGGATACCTCCCACTAGACCAGGTTGCTCAAAGCTGCATCCAATCTGGTGTTGAACATTTCCAGGGATGGGGCATCTGCAGCTTCTCTGGAAAGCCTGTTACAGTGTCTCACCATCCTCATAGTAAATAATTTCTTCCTTATATCTTATCTAGCTCTATCCTCTTTTAGTTTAAAGCCATTACCCCTTGTCCTATCACTACGAGCCCTACTAATGAGTCTCTCTTCAGCTTTCCTGTTGTTCCCTTTAGGTATTGGAAGACTGCAGTGACTTCTCCATGATCTTCCTCTTTTCTAGGCTGAAAAACTCCGGCTTCCTCATCCTGTCTTCACAGGAGAGGTGTTCCAGCCCTCTGATCATCCTTGTGGCCCTCCTCTGGACTCACTCTGACAGTCAACAGTTCCATGTCCTTATGTTGGTTGCCCCAGAGCTGAATGCAGTACTTGGGTGGGGTCTCATGAGAACTGAATAGAGGCGGGAAATCACCTGTCTTGACCTGCTGGCCATGCTGCTTTTGATGCAGCCCATGATATGGTTGGCTTTCTGGGCTGCAAGTGCACATGCTGGGTCAAGTTGAGCTTCTCATCAAGCAACACCCGCAAGTCTTTCTCATCAGAGCTGCTGATATCATTGAAGGGAGAAGGAGAGTCATGAAGCTGTGAATAGATTTAGGAATGAAAATTCTATTAGTTTTCATAGGACATTTCCTAAATGTCCAATGTGCTTTCATTATTCTCCCATCCATTACATTATTTACAAATCATTCACCCTATTCTGATTAAATGCATCTCCCAGATATTAGTGTAAATTAACTAATGCTAGTGTTACTTAAAATTCACCTTAAAGGCATGAGATTTAAATTTTTAAATTTTAAAACTGAATTTTTAAACTAAACTGAATTTTTAAATTTTAAAACTGATGGATCAGCAATTCAATTATTAGCAACACAGTTTTTTATTGCAGAGGTATTTTCTATAACCTTCATTAAAAAATAAACAAAACAGATGGATCTGGTCAGCTCTGGATGGAATTGAAGATAAATGTCAAGGCAAGATTTTTTAGAAAAATACAAATTCATATGTTTATTCTAGGTGATCTTATTCATTGTAAGACTAGTCCCATTGTATGACTTTCAGCGGCGTGTGACTAGTCCTGTAAGTCTGTTTGCCTTTCTTCCTTCAAAGTGCCTAATTACAATCAGGATGCTCACCATGAAACATTTTGGTCTAGGATGCAGCTTCACAGAAACTGTAACAGAGGCAATACTTTTGCAACTTGCTGCGATCCAACTTTTTGTCCTCCAGTCAAATTTTGAATAACTATAAAGGGGTTACAGGCAGCTAACTCAAATAGAGATGTCTACAGCATAGACTAGTGCAGTGTAGGCTCTGCATTAGTTAAGGTGGACTTCATTCTATTTATTCAGCCTTCAATGGTTTTGTCTGTAAAGGTGTGGTTAGTAAGTTCCTGTACTTCATTATCTGGTTACCAAAATGAATAAATAAAAATAAATAAATAAAATCCACCTTTAACAGTTCTTGAAGAAAAAGGCATTGAGAAATATATCCTGTCATACTTGTAGTTTATGCAAATGAATGATTTTTGAGGGGCCTGTGAAGTACTTTGGCCTACTTCTTAATCCAACATGGAAATATCAATTATGTCTGAAAAATAACTAGAGACTTTGCCCGTTGTTGGATATTTCAATACACATTTTCCCTTTAGGATCACAAGACAGCCCTAATCCAGCTGAACTCCAAGTCATGTCTTGAACATTGGTCATTCAACAGGTTTAATAAAATTCTTAAATTTTTGTAGGATTAAGTTGGTGGGCTGGCATAAATCTCTGAGGTGAATAGGAGGTAAATTAGCTTAGAAGGAGTATAGTTGTTCTTTAAGCATAAGCAGCATTGATATTATGTGTATTGAATAATTTTACTCTTCTTCTCCAAGTACTTGGGACTTATATTACATGGGACTGTGGTTTACTAAAATAACTATGTCCCTGGTGACAGCTGCTGGGATAAATAGCATATTTTGTGAAAGACCAGCTCATCATAAATCATTTCTTCTAGCCATCTAACAGGTCTGTGTGCAACTAGTGAAAAAATTATATTTAATCAAACATTTAAATTGGGACCTCAAATCATATAATGATTGGAAAGTATTGCAGTAAATCTGTTTTAGATATTTAATTTTTTAATTATTGGATATATTTTGTTTTTATTGTAAAGTGCAGGAACTGATGTTCTGGCTATTAGTTATTAAATAGGTCAGTTCATGAAGACAAATAAGAAAATTGTGTGATTAACTTCAAACTGATAGTTATGAGTTAAGGTGGGAAAACCGGATTTGTATAGTCCATTAATACTACTACTTGGTGTTAACCGTGATGTCAGATTTATACTAAGCCACTTGTCACTTCATTAAGGCTGCAGTAGGAATCTAGCTATGGTTTTCCATAGCCTGACAGCAGTGTGGCAATTAAAACATGCTTGAGGTGGAAAAGACCTGTATTTGCTTTTTACTATAGAGTTCATATTGGCAAGAAATTGTTGAAGAACGAGCGGGAGGGTGGGCGGGTAGCAAGTGAGACTGAGGGCACAAAGGAAAGAAACCTTTCAGAGAATTTGCAAGGAGTGAGAAAATGTATTCAAATATATTCAAGGTAGCAGTGGCTAAATGGCTACAGCCCAGATGACAGGACTGCTAGTGGTTCCCTTGGAAACATCCTTCTATTCAGAGAAGTAGAAGAATGTAACTGGCTTTTGGGTCATGCAGACCATCTTTCCACTAACACAGAAATATAGCTGAAAAACATAAACCAATCAATATCGACTAAAAATTTAAATAAATCCCATTTAAGTCCCATAGTCTGTAATCATAGGAAGCAGGTTTGTTCTGCCCCCCTACCTGGAGTTGTATTTCATATACAATTAGAACTTTAAGGCTATTTTTGGTTAGGTCCTCTTATCTCTTATTTGGATATGTGGGGGGGTCCAGACCAATACAGGCTAAGAAACTCTCTCTACTTTCCTCTAATCTGTGAATTGTACAAAATGTGTTTTTTTTTTTTTTTTTTTTTTTTTTTCCCTAGCTATCATCTATATAGTTTTAATAGAAATAATAGAGAAACTTAAAATATATCTCAGATGACACATCTCTGAATTTGGCCCAATATTAAAAAAAAAAAAAAAAAAAAGAAGTTGAGAAAACAGAAAAAAACCTTGCATTAGTTGGGGAAGATACACTTTGAGAGATCTTTCAGCTTTCTCTATAAATTAAATTCATTTTTGAAGGAAGTATTATTTGGTGAACAGGATATTTACTGAAAATGAATTATATCCTATTCATTTTAAAATTATTAATAACTATACGGTTTAAATAAATGATATAATTAAATAAATAATATACTTGGAATAGTCAGTGTGGTTAATTTAGTTGTATTGTTTCTGAAATAAAACATTGACAGTTGTCAGGCTGGATTTATAGACACTCACAGAACTACAGAAAAAGCAATTTCCTAGCTTACAAATCATAGGATCCCCCCTCTAAGACCTGCAGTAGGGTAAAAAAAGGAATCAGAAACATAGGAAAAGAAATCTAGATGGATGAGGTACCTGAGGAATAGGTCAAATTAGCCACAATGGAATTCTTTGTGGATGTGGCTGGGCGACTGCTGCAGCACTAGGTCAAGCACCTTCCACATTGCTGCTGGCTGCAATCTTGTTCTCCAGCTCCTGTAGTGTCACTGTATTTTTTTTCATTTTGTGTGTTTATGCCTTACTGAAGCTGTGTAAACTGATGGAGGATTGTTTTCCTCTCATAAGTGGAATACACGTCTCAGTACATGACTTCTGTAAGCTTATACAATACATTTATATTTATCTTCCTAATAACTTTTCTCATCTTTGAATTATCATCCAAGAAGACCTCACTTCTGATAGAAGACTCTTTTGATACATGTGTTTATGTATCTATAAGCAGGTGGTTCACTGAGAATGGGAAACAGGACTTGAGTGATCATTTAGCTCAGCTCAGCAAAGCTATCTATTGATACAAAATACATCCATAGCATACTGTAAAACAGAAGATAAAATTCCAAATATAGCATCTATTTCACCAGTTTCTTCACCCCATCACCCCTTGATAACCACTACATTTCAGATCTGGAAATTTTTTTCAATAGCTTGGAATGATGTGTGAATAACAAAATATAACACTAATAAAATAAGTGATAGAATTGCCAGTGCCTTTCGTGGAGCCAGAATTTTCATTTTGTAGATATTTAAGCAGGCAAAGATTTATCAAAGTTAAACACACTTGTGGTTGTACAATATGGTTGATCTAGTATACTTTCTACTATTCAGGAAAAAAGTAATGGTTTCATTAACATTTCAAAAACATCAAGACAATGAAGAGGCAGCTCAGAAATGATGAGTAAAGGTAAATATCATACCTGGAAGAGAAGAAGGTCACTTCTGTCTGTCTCGGGTTTGATTGAAGAGCAGAGGGAGTTTATGCTATTGCATCTCTTGCTATAGTCAGATGATGTGAAGTTTTGGTGGCCATGCTGGCCTAAAACTTCCTAGCCTATCTTCTCTTCATCTACTCATTCCCAGTCTGCATCTCAGTTCACAGTCTGCTTGGCTGCTTTAATGCAACTGTTTGTGGCAACGCTTTGTGGACTGAATAAATGATCTGATCTGAGTTTGCTTTCTGAGGGACAGAGTATGGAGAGAAGAAAAGCAACCAGGGAGATGAATAATTAAATCTATCTGTCCTCTAAAACAACACTACATCCTGACACAAAAGCAGTATTCTGTAAACACATGATGAGTTAAAAAATATGTAAATAAATAGAGAGGGGAGAGAGAGAATGGGCGAGAATGAAGTTGTAGGGCTGTAAAGCTACGGTCCTACAAATGGTTATGGTCTAGACAGGTTCTTCCAGTACTGGCAAAAAGAAAGGTCAAATGTGCTGCCATTTAAGGTTGAGATGGTGTCAGGTTGGAAAAAGAGAAGATTTTAATACTGCACCGGTAAAAAGAGAACAGATTTTCTTTTTCTCAGACTGAGACTTACTATAAGCATTTGTAGATTCTTGCTGGGTGAAATCTTAAATTCCATCTAAATGAAACATTCATCTACTTGACAGTTTGTGGTGAATAGCAGCTTCTGTTTTCTGTCAGTATGAATTATGCATGTTTGGAAAAAAGCTTCCAAATTTCAATTAGTGAATCTTAATTTTCTTTCTTGGACCAGATGGACTTTGTTAACAAAAGGATTGTATCTATATATAATGGAAACTCAAATTGTTTTAATCAATTTCAATTGAGATAAATATTTGAAGCATTAAACCTGTCTCAACTATTTTTTTTTTTTAACAAAGTCGATTCTGGATATCAACAACACACTGCTCAGTTTATTACTTTTTTTTTTTTTCATTTTTTTTTTTTTTTATCCAATTAGAAAGCAGAATCCCCATGCACTAATTGGCAAGTAGATAAAAGAATCTACATGTTGCTTAAGCAGCAGAGAGGCAAGGAAGTTTAATTAAGTTGTAACAGGCAATTTGTAACTAATTATATTTGGTGTTAGATAGTGCTGGTTTACTGGCATAGAGGGGGAAAATTCTTGTATAGATTATTACAAGTCCCAAAATAGGTAAAACATTTTTCCTACGTCCATGCCATAAAAATTTTAGTCCTGAATATTTTACAGTTTTTTGGATTTAATGTCTTTAAAATACTTAAGTACCGTACTCTAATCTTACAACAGATTCTATTCTAGTCAATGTATTTTTTTTTTTCTCAGAATAAACATTTTTTTTTTTTCTCAGAATATCAGAATAAACATTTTAAATTATGTAGTAACTTCCGTTTCAGTACGTTGATTTGTTTCGATAACTTCAGCAGTTTTCTTTTTGGTAGTGCAATAATACTTAGCAAATATATATGAAGTTATGAGTAATTTTACCTGTACACTTAGAAATTTTTTTAAAACATGGAATTTTAATTTTTTTTATTTTCCAGAATTCATGTGACAGTCTTTCAGGTACATGTTCAGAACCAAGAGGTATTTATTTTGTTTGGATATGTACTTTTAACAAATATATTGGCAGTACCTTGATTATAAATCTAATCTAACTCTTAAACTCTACATTTACTCTTAAAGTGAGTTATTAGTTCCTGATTCATTGTCAATAAATATGTGCCACTTTTGTTAACAAGTGGGGAAATGAGAGTTTCCATGACGGTGTTTCTGTGAATACATACAAATGAACCAATAAACATTTACTAAATTAGTTTACTAAAATTGCACATTTAACATTTGCTCAAAGCACGGTACTGATTCTCATGTTCACTGATGTCCTGAGCAAAGTGAGTTAATGAATTCAATACAGCTCCATGAGTTCCAATACACAATCAATGTATGAAGGACATGAATGTCAAATCAGAAAATAAAAATAACAAATAATAATGAATTGCATAATAATGATTACAGATATATCTCTAAAAGTAACCTCTCAAGAATTATTTTCAGACCTATGGCCAGTTGCTTAAACTGTAACTGTGCTATCTAGTGTCTATAAATACACTCATGACATTAAAAAGATTTATTCACACCCTTACATCGTGCTGAAGAACATGCAGTAGAAGAAGGATGTTCATATCAAGAAGTCTGAGGACTTTTAGGCTTAATGGAGAAAGTTACATTTATAGGTGATTCAAAGAATTGAAGAGGGAATACTAATTGCTGCCTAATACAGCTGTTCTCAATAGCCTCTTGAAAATACCCATCTTTCTTCAGGGAGCCTAATCACTACGGTCAGGCTTCTAAAGCTAAGGGGTGTGATTTCTTCCACTTATTTCTAATAACTACACACTGTGGCAAATACTATAGAAAATACATGACAGAAAGCTTTCTCTGACTGCACAGCAGATCATTATCAGAAGAATGGAAAAAACAGAACAAAATACTTTTCTATAAAATTTGTGTCTATACATTATATATCTTATATACATGCATACAGGATATATAACGCATACAGACACTAATAAGTGCATTGTCCATCTCATTTTTTCATGGCTGTATGGATCTGCTTGGCTTCTTAATGGGTTTGTCACCCAGACTAGTACGATATTTTTGTCTACAGTGAAAAAAAACCACAACCCTAATCCCTTTTGAAGACTAATAACATCTGTTATGATTTTGGATTATATGGAAAGACATTAATGGATGCCCAGCATGAATTCCAGTTAAGTATCAGTTTGTGTAAACAGAAATGTGACAAAAATAAAAGTAACACCAGCAGTAACACATCTGTTTAAAGAGCTAATGCAAACTACAAGGACTTTTGGACAGTAATTTAAGCTATTTTTCAACATTTCCTGTTTGACACATAACCATATAAGATATGTCAGAAGCTTTATTCAGTTGAGGTGATATATACCAGCTCGTTCTTTTGGGAGAACAAAGGCATGAGGCACAATCTTTCAAGGTCTGAAGGGCAGTAAAAGACTTGGTATGGACTGTTAATTGTGATACATTGCATCTCTCCTCTGAAACACGTTCTCAATGTCTTACAGTATTAACAGCCCTTTTCTTTGCTAAGCATACATCACTTTGAAAATAAAAAATGATCCAAAGTCAGAGATGATGAATACTTCTCATCTTGCACTGGGATGTCAAAAGATAAGCCACTTCTAAGTCTGCTGGTGTGATAGAAACAATTTTATCTTGCAGAGTCATAATAGGTACAATAGAGTCAGAAATAAGTGTAGTTTTGTTGGTGGCCAGGCATTCATTCAATTGTTTATTACTTAGGTTTGCTGGCTTAGGCATACTCCTGTGAAAATATATATCTACTGTTTATACACTCTTCAGAGTTATGCATTGTAACATGGATACTTGTTGAACTGAAGTTCTCATTCAGTTCAGATTTACAGGAAGAACAGACAGAAAACTTTCTCTGTGTGCACTGTGCAGATGATTTGTGCAAGTGCAATAGGTGTCTAGAGTTCCTGTGCAAATCAAGTATATTGTACATATTCAGTAAATCTTCAGTGTCCTGCAAGTGACTTACAGGATATGAAAGGTATGGTGCACTTGAATGGCAGCTTGCACTTGAATGGCAGCTTGCACTTAAAGGATCTTTGAGAATTAAGACTGTGAGGCAACTGTAACCAGTCCATCAGCTTCAGGTTAATTAAAACAACAAAGAGCTATTCAAGAAGAATAACAACAAAAGAAGTTGTAGAATTTACAGATTTCATAAATCTGCGTACTTCACATCAGAGAGCAAACCCCATCAAAATCAATTTGCTTTTAACAGAAGCACAAACCTCTCATTTCTTAGCTGCTTGTTTTACCACTGTGTATTCATCACTGCATTATTTTCTCTGCAACATCACATTCTTTCATGCTCCACCTAATGCATTATGTGTATAACATTATATGCTCTGGAGGTTTTCTAAAATTTGGACCAAGTCTTGATAAAAATACATAGTTCTTCTTGGGACAGGTAATGCATCATCATCTCATCAGTTCTTAGCCTTGTAGGACTGATCTATTCTACACTGACAGTCATTGACAAAGTTCCTGGCAGCCAAGAGGGCAAATTACATTCTGGGGTACATTAAACATAAAATTGCCAGCCAGTCAAGAGAAGAGATTCTCCTAAAATATTTAACATTGGTGCAGCCTCTCCTTGAATATTGTGTACAGTTCTTGGCTCCACAAAATAAAAATGATATTAAGGTCCTTGAAAGCATTCAGAAAAGGCAAACAAAGCTGCTAAAAGGGCTGGAAAGCATGTCTTATGAGGAGAAACTTGGGTTGTCTAGTCTGGAGAAAAGAAAGCTAAGAGGTAACCTCTGCTCCCTACACCTTCATGAGGAGGGAAAGTGCAGAGAGAGGTATTGGTCTCTTCTCCCTGGTAACTGATGACAGGATGTGTAGCACAAAGCTGTGACAGAAGAGGTTCAGACTGGACATTAAGAAAAATTTCTTTGCTGTGAGGGTGATGAAACTCTGGAACAGGCTTCCTAGCAAGGTGTTTGCAGCTTCATACCTTTCAGTGTTTAAAAGGCATTTGGATAACGGCCTCATTAATATGATGTAACTTTTGGTTAGCCTTAGAGAGGTCAGGCAGTTGGACTTGACGATCTTTGAAGGTCCCTTCCAACTGAACTATTCTATTGTGTTCTATTCATTATTATGTCCATGGTAATAAAACCAACGCTTGTATTTTTGATTGCAAGGGTACACATATCAATAATGGATGTCTTCATAGAATCATAGAATAGTTTAGGTTGGAAGTAATCATTAATGATCATCTAGCTCCAATTCTCCAGCCACGGGCAGGGACACCTTACACCAGACCAGGTTGCTCAAAGCCATATCCAACCTGGCCTTGAACACTTCCAGGGATGGGGCATCCTTAGCTTCTCTGGACAAACTGATCCAGTGTCTTACCATTCTTGTAGTAAAGAATTTATCTTATATATAATAATATATATATGATATATATATATAATTATAATATATAAAGATATAGAATCACAGAATCACAGAATCACAGATTTTCTAGGTTGGAAGAGACCTCAAGATCATCGAGTCCAACCTCTGACCTAACACTAACAAGTCCCCACTAAATCATATCCCTAAGCTCTACATCTAAACGTCTTTTAAAGACCTCCAGTGATGGTGACTCCACCACTTCCCTGGGCAGCCTGTTCCAATGTCTAAAAACTCTTTCAGTAAAGATGTTCTTCCTAACATCTAACCTAAAGCTCCCCTGGTGCAACTTTAGCCCATTCCTCCTCGTCCTGTCACCAGGCACGTGGGAGAACAGACCAACCCCCACCTCACTACAGGTACCTTTAAGGTACCTTTAAGGTACCTGTAGAGAGTAATAAGGTTGCCCCTGAGCCTCCTTTTCTCCAGGCTGAACAAGCCCAGCTCCCTCAGCCACTCCTCGTAGGACTTGTTCTCCAGGCCCCTCACCAGATTCGTTGCCCTTCTCTGGACTCACTCGAGCACCTCAATGTCCTTCTTGTAGTGAGGGGCCCAAAACTGAACACAGTACTCGAGGTGCAGCCTCACCAGAGCCGAGTACAGGGGGACGATCACTTCCCTAAACCTGCTGGTCACACAGTTTCTTATGCAAGCCAGGATGCCATTGGCCTTCTTGGCCACCTGAGCACACTGCTGGCTCATATTCAGCCGACTATCCACCATCACTCCCAGGTCCTTCTCCGACAGGCAGCTCTCCAACCATTCCTCTCCCAGCCTGTGGCTCTGCTTGGGGTTATTGCGCCCCAGGTGCAGGACCCGGCACTTGGCCTTGTTGAACTTCATGCAGTTGACCTCAGTCCATCGGTGCAGCCTATCCAGATCCTCCTGCAGAGCCTTCCTACCCTCAAGCAGATTGACACACGCGCATAGCTTGGTGTCATCTGCAAACTTACTGAGGGTGCACTCAATGCCCTCGTCCACATCATCGATGAAGATATTAAACAGGACCGGCCCCAGCACTGAGCCCTGGGGGACACCACTAGTGACTGGCCTCCAACTGGACTTGACTCCATTCACCACGACTCTTTGGGCCCGCTATCCAGGCAGTTTCTAACCCAATGAAGCGTACACCAGTCCAAGCCACGAGCAGTCAGTTTCTTGAGGAGAATGCCGTGGGAAACAGTGTCAAAAGCCTTGCTGAAGTCAAGGTAGACCACATCCACAGCCTTTATCTTATATATATATAAGATATAATATCTCTCATATCTAGCCAAATTCTACCCTCTTTTAATTTAAAGCCCCTTATCCTATCACTATACTCCCTAATAATGAGGCCCTCCCTATGTTTCCTGTAGTTCCCTTTATGTATGGAAAGGCTGCTATAAGGGCTCCCCAGAACCTTATCTGAACAACCTAGACTGAACAACCCCAGCTCTCTCAGCCTGTCTTCATAAGAGAAGTGCTCCAGCCCTCTGATCATCTTCATGGCTCTCCTCTGGATGTCTTCTAACAGTTCCAATACTTTCTTCTACAGGGAACCTCAGAACTGAATGCATTATTCAAGAAGAGGTCTCACAGAAGCAGAGTAGAGGGGAAAAATTATCTCCCTTGACCTATTTTCTACACCTCTTTTGATGCGGTTAAGTTTTGATGCAGTTGGCCTTCTGGACTGCAAGTGCATGTTGCTTGTCCCTATTCAGTTTTTCAGCCAGCAACATCTCCAAGTCCAGCTTGATAGAGCTGCTCTCTATTCACTAATTTCTCAACCTATCATTCATGTTTGGGATTTCCCCAGGCCAGATGCATTTATCCCTCTTGATCCTCATGAGGTTTGCTCAGACCCACCTCTTAAGCCTGCCCAAGTCTCTATGGATGGAATCCTTTCCCTCCAGCATAGTGACTGCATCATATAGCTTGGTGTCATCTGCAAATCTTACTAATTTAAGAACATGATCCTGTTGATAAAGCACTACATACAAATTTCAAACCAGGATCTTTCTTTTCTTGACCAGCAGTTGGGTGTGCTGTGTGACAGCATCCAATGACTTCACTTCCTAAAGATTTTCTTCCTCCTCTCCTTTCCCTCCATACATTTAACTATTAGCTCAGGACACTGACTCTTTTGGATGAAATACTGTGTATAAGTCTCTTAATACATGTCTGGCCTCGATTAAAATTTCTAGATACTACCACGATGTAAATAAACAATACAAGGAAAAGTTAAGATTGAAGTGATTATAGTTTATAAACCCATTTCTGTGAATAAATGTTGCCAGGATCAACATGAGGTAGCAGTGCCAAATCCATCAAAGTACTGACATTAATTAGAAACAGATTTTCCCCTTCATTTCTTGAAAGGGAGATCCATGGCTTTTTGATACACATTTTGTATCAAATGTACATTATATCTATTTTCTTTATGAAATCATCAGATATACACAAGATGTGTGCAAAGTTGAAAAAATACATTGAACGTATGTAAATTGCCCATGATAGAATAAAATAATAAGATCAGAGATGGAACATCTGATCAAGCCCTGGCCTCTTGGAAATATAAAAATCATACTAGCACAGAATTTAAGATTATCCAGTAGGTTGGGGTATTGATAATGTACGAATAGTACGAATTACTAATTAATAGTACGAATCCTGTTAAATTTGGTAGTCATTTGAATTTTTAGATAGGCTAAACTGCAAAGAGAATTATCCATTTATTTCATCCAAGATTAAGCTAAACAGGAATTCATATTTATTGAAGTTCATCTTCAATATGGGAAATTATAGAGAAAAGAAAAAACAAACACAAAGGTGTGCCAGAGGTTACTGTGTTTTTGTGAGTGCTTATCTGCTCATATTGGCTCCTTGGGAAGGAAATGACTGTCAAAGGACAGGCACAGTTTGCCAACAAGAATAAAGAAAGCTATTTAAAATGTTATAAAATATTTTTGTTTAAAACTCATTAAATTTTATTTGTTCACAAATTTGTTCACAAGAAGACAAAGGGTGAAGAAAATTCCCCTTTATGGATTTATTTTGCTTGGAGCCCTCTCTAGGCATAAGCCTTTAGTACTTCACCTTCCTCCACTTCCCTCACCTGACATTGCAAGGGATAACTTGAAAGGTTTATACCATCTAAGAAGATTCTCATGTTGCAACCTATGAGACCCAATCTGCATGGAACTCTAAAACGCTATTTCAACACAATCTTAAAGTAAACCACTTTCTCACAATAACTTACAAATTAGAGAAGATTTGATTCACATGACTTTTAACAAAAACAGGACATTGTGAATCTCCTCTGACAGCAAGAACATGCTTTGTGTATTTTGTTAACCTTTTAACATACTGGTTACAAGATTTGCTGTAGCTACTCTGCCCAATTACAAAACAAAACAGAACCATAGTAAAACTAGTAAAACTGTTTGCCAAGTGTTGTTAAATAGAGAAGTGGAAGAGCCAAACCCACAAAAATCCCTTGAGCAATATGACCTCCAGGACATACAGGTACACAGACACCTGGAAATCTGAAGAAATGTGCCTTTAAATTCTATGAGTTTGTGACCTGTTTTTTTTTTTTTTTTTTTTTTTTTTTTTTTTTTTTTTTAGAAAAATTGAGAATAATGGAATGTTTTCAGAGTAATCAGGCCATTTATACCATAGAGGAAATATAACACAAATTAAATGAAAACAAAATGGATTTGGAACAAATAACAAACATTCTCAGGCCAACCTGAGAAGTTGTTAAGAATGAATGAAAGTTAATTAACTCTATAGCAATAATAATACTGTCATAGATTGAATATATTTCTCTTCTATTGTAATTGAATGAACTATTCTGTTGCTAGTCTGGAAGAATAAATCAGTTTAGAAGTCATTTTAGGCCTAATTTGTTGAAAAAAATTATCTCCTTTGCTGAACCATGATCACTGAAGAACTGTCCACATTTCTTAATACAAGTGGATGAAACACTGTAAACCTTTATTTCATGCAAACAAGTTCTCCCTGTAGAGAACTTCAACCTCAGCAATTCACTGGATTAGACATTTTAAAAGTGGCTAAATTACCTACTACATCCCTGTGAAACATTACCAATATCGGAAACACTGCATTAAACTAAACCTTCTGACTATGATGGGCAACAGGGAATTTTTAAAAAGTCCTAGTGTTTACTCGGAACTAATGAATGATAGAATAAATAAGTAAACATTCTGTATTAAAACACAATTATTTTTGACTAAACGATTTTAAGTAGGACTATACACAGATAAATAAATTTGTTTTGTGTTTCAGTAATCTCTTGGTCAGCCCTAAAAATTTAAATTTAAATAAAAAAAGCAAAACACAACAACAACAACAACAAAACACATTTTAAATATGACTGTTTGGGACCCAATATTTGCCAATATGCACTCAACTTCTCATTTGTGTGCATACAACAGTGTAAAACACTCACTTATATATCTTGTTCTAAGAAAATGCCTATTAATTTTGTCTATCTTATTAATTTTACCCATCTAAAATATCCACTCTTGACTTGTTAAAATAGTGCCTATGAAGGAACTTGCTCATTTCAATTGCAAGGACTTTATTCTAAATGCAGATAATGATATTCAGCTTGGCTAAATCAAAACACACTGATTCTTGATCCTTCTATGAATAAGTTACCTGGAATAATTTGTTCTTTGTACTTTACTTGGCAAGTGTCAACAAAGACAGTGATAGCATTAATTGCTTTATCATGCTTGCTTACTCCTGCTGGAAGATTTTGCATTACATTAGAGAGTCCACAAGCTTTGGCACAGATTTCCATGTTTATTATATGAGATTTATATGAGATTATGAAAACTTGGAAACTGCTTATCAAAAAAATATATGTTACCGTATGTTATCTTGTATAACAGGCTTTCTGTTGCTTTAGATTCACTTTGGACTATGCTAGAGATGATAAAAGAAACCTTTTAATTACAGCTTGAGCTCAAGCCATTTCTTCCTTGAGATATACAGCAAAAAATCACTGCTTAAATGTAAAATTTGTGAATTACCTTAAAAGATCTTTCTCTCCAAGCATGAAATACTGTGATAGTATTTCTCAGTAGATAGTAGATAGTAGATACTGCAGACAAATATATAGTAGATAGTAGATAATATAAATATAGATAAATATATAATAGATAGTAGATACTGCAGACAAAGTTTCTACTTTGGTTAAGTGTTAGTCAATGGAAAGTTACTGTTTAAATGCAAGGGAGATCCTGCAAGAAGATTGTTGATGACATATAGCTTAACTGGATTGTTGATGACATATAGCTTAACTGGACATATTTTCACTGTCCCTCTTCACTATGTCAGCACACCACAGTGTAGTGGCTTCTTGACAGGATGTTGGGAGTGAAGATCCCGTAGCTGGATGGTTTCACAACTGCTCAGTAACTACTGCTAAGAATATCACATCCGTTATGCTGTTTATTGAAAAGCTTTATAGAGCACTGAGTATTTACAAGTTTGAAGACAACTGCTCGTTCCACTTCAGGTCTAGAAAGACATAGGCATGCATCTGACCATATTTGTGGAAAGTAACTCAGTTGTATAATTTGAAAACATGTTCAGTCAGTTGCTATTAGAGTATTGCTAGAAGCTGAACTCATTACCTCACACTGTTGCTTATATATATTTCAAATAAGATGAACCACGGCCAGCAGGCCTTTGGCAGAATTCATTAGAGATTGGGATATCAGGACAACTGCAGTTAAGCAAGAAAACTTGTTATGAGATGGGGAGACAAAAATTCAATTTAATTTATTTACAAGGCCAGGTCTGGTAAGTAGACAAATTATTATTACTAGTATTTTCTTGGTTAATTGAGTTTTTAACTTGATTATTTTTTTTTTATTATTATTTATTTATTTATTTATTTTTTTTTAATAAAGTTTAATGGCCTAATTTACTTTTGAAGAAAGCTAAACAACATTTTGCAATTGAATCTTTTTGCATAAGAAAGACTTTACAATCCCTCATATACATTAAAAATACATTAAAATAAAAATACATTAAAAATCAGGAATTTGTGAGTGATCATTACTTTTCTTCCTTACAATGTTGTGAAATCTTAAATATCTCTTAGAATTACCAGTAAAGGGAAGGATGACACTAATTACAAGTGGATATTAATAATAATAAACACATCCTCAACCCCACCCCTAAAACTTCTATGAATTTTCAGAAATATTTTGAAAGAAAACTAATTTGCAAATGGATTTGAAAATGAACAAATGAAATAGGTTGAATTGTAAAGACTTGAAAGAATGAAGCAAAAAGATTTAAACATTTTCTCTTATTGCTCTACTCATGAAAAGCATCCTAGAATTAACATAAGAACTTTGGAACAAAGAAAAGTAATGTCAGGATAACTCTTGGAACACTGAATTAGCCATTTCTCATTACTTAAGGATTTTAATTTATTATTATTTTTTTTATTGGCTATATGACCTCTAGAATTGTACAGCTAGTCTTCCTAGCTGATGTGCAAACATTCTATAATGCAATAGATAATTGCATACTAATAGATAATATTAGTATGACTGTAATGAACTTAAATTATACATGAATACCCAACCAACATCTGGTCCAAGTGATACACAGAAGAGTATTTTATAATACATACAGTGTTTTCTGTTGTTAATACCTATTAAGTTTAATTTTCTGGCATACAGATTATATTTAGTTCTAGATTACCTCATAGCTTTAATGTGCATTATCAGGTTTCCTCACTATCTACGCTAGGAAAAAAAAAAAAAAAAAAAAAAAGCTTATATTCTAGGTCTCATTTTCATCACTTAATACTTACTTTGACATGCTTGTCAAAGGCATAGGACATATAGTTAAATTACCAAAAATAAATAAATAAATATCATAGTTACCTTTTCTTGGTGATCTTGCCATCTTGCCAGCACTGGTTATTCAATTTTTTATTTTATTTATTTTTTTTTCTAAGTAACTTCATATGTTCTCACATATACATATAGTGAAAGGCTTAAGTAGTTCCCTCAGTACTAAAAGACATATCAGTAGGTTCAAGATAATGAGGCTGATTCAGTAAGACTAGACCTTCAAGCTACATTTTCCATTCAATGAATACACATTCTCCTTAAAACTACAATGACACATGCATGAATGAACAGCAATGAAGTGGTTAATTCACTAAGAAAAGAAAGAACAGCTGTGGGCAGCTTATGAAAAAGCATGTTTGACCTGTCCATCATGGAGACATTTGTTCTTTAGTGCTGCAGGTGGCAGAGATACTAAGAAAATCAACTTAATTCAGCACAATCTTTGGAATGACTTGCTTGCTTGATAGTTTTCTGAACAGTGCACCTCTATGTCAAGTCATCATCATTGCTGCAATACTTAAAGATCCTGACTGGAAACCAAAAGATCATTGCAGAGAAGATCATTGTGAAGGAGACATTATGCTCAGCATCTTTTAGCATATGCAAATACAAACTAGAATGTAGGATTAGGTACAAGATTAGGAGACAAATGAAAGAAGCATTTCATCATTATTACAAAATAGTACCAATTTATTAGAAAATATTACCAATAAACACACTGTGGTTACTAGTTTTAAACTTTTATCATTACTTCCTAGAATAAGGTTAAATCTACTAAAATACTTCTTTCCAATACACACTTTCCTGTAGGTTTAAAAATTACATTTGATTTTTTTTTTTTTTAATCTTATATTTCTCTGAAATTTAGGTCATGCTTACTATATTTAAACACTGCAGCTCCTCAAGAACAATTTCTGATAAAAACAATGGGACTACACAAGTGAGGAATGCCATCAGCCATTATACAAAGCTGTTGGAAATGTATTTTTGAGGGGCTTACAGATTTCAGACAATCAAAAACCAAAATATGATATTAATTGACCATGAGACAGGAAGAGAAGTAATATGCTTCCTCAAATGTTGTTGAGGAAGTAGCTCTAAAAGATAGCAGAGATAGCTGGCAGATCTTTTTTACATTCCTCTACTGGTTACTTTCAGACTCCCTTCTCAGTTTGCAAACCTAAGAAGTCCTACCCACACCAGCAGCAGAGAGAGACAGAATGTACAATGTATACAGTGAAATATGATGTCAGTGACAGATGTTGTATAGGCTGCTGAATCCCTCTTTTAGACCAGTGACCACTACTATCTATCAGATGTTTTTATGGGTCCCAGAAGGGGCCCATTCACCACTCTGAAGTGCCAGTGAAATATTGGCCTTCTGGATCTGGCCCTGAACATAAGAAGCTACTAAGTTACTTGATAACATAACACCTCTGAAGTGAAAAGTAGTAACTAAATTTGTTTGCTTCTCACATGGGAATTATGTGAGTTATAAATTAGTTGAAAATATTATATGGGTACAAAATGTCTTTTTTTTTTTTTTTTTATATAGTATTTTTTCTTTGATAAATTTTGCCTGCAACACAAAAATAAAATCCTATTTGACACGGAAAATAATTTATTACCCCTTTTCTTCCTTGAAGCTTTAGTTTTAAGTTTACGCTGTTGTCCAGCTACACCAGCTACACCAAGAGGAACATTTATAGTGGTCTAGGCAAATGGAAGAAAATTTTGAATTCAGCTAGATGAATGAAGTTCAATTTATTGTTGTGTTTACTATTTTAAAACCCAGGGGAAAATCCAGAAGGTAGTCTGTTATTCCAGTGTGCAAGATACCTGCCCTAGAGAATTTATCATACATCTGATGGAAATAGCTATTAAATATATATCATGATCCAAATTTGATGCCCTCTCCTTTTTTTTTTTTTTTTTTTTTTTTTTTTTCCTATATACAATGGACTTGATATTATGTCTTTTGTCTAAAAATGAGGTTATAGATTTTGTTTAGAGAAATTACTTTGTACATTTTATCTCTCTAAGAAAACATTTTTATCTTGCTTCTACTTACAGTGTTTTTCTCTAGGTATTGGATTATTTCTGTGGACAGTTTGGAACTGTAACTCTAAAAAAAAAATAAGTCAAAATATAAAACAGAACTGATCTAGTGTAGTAGTTGTTGGTATACATTCAAATAAGAAATGTGTTTAAAGCTTGGAAATGACTACAATTTTGTTGTAATATGAACAAAACTGGTCACAATAGGGTTAAACTGGGGAAAAATACACAAGAGTAGGTAATAGAACATGTGCTGCTTTTACACAGGTGATAATGAAAATTCTTTAGACCTCTGCAGGTGTAATTTAGTCAATTAGAGCACAAATTGAACAATTTCCTAATTGTTAAAGCAAATAACTAACATTATATCTATACCCTGAGACATCAGTTGAAGAAAGAAACATATAATTAACAGCTCATCAACCTAAGGGCAATTTACCAAACCTAAAATAAACAGGTTGTAATTCTTTGCGGTCTAGTAGTGACTAAGTTATAAATAACTTCTTTTGTATGAGTAATGGGCAGTCATTTCTAAATGACAGTCCTGGACAGCTCTAGGATTACCGTTGCTAATTCTAATGTAAATACCAACAAATTGCTTGGAATCTAAGTAAGTGCAGAGAAAAAATAGTGAGAGAAGAGTTTTTGTTTTCAACTACAGATGTTAATCATGAGTAACCAAAGATCTTATGAAAACCTGATCTGCTGTGAATCAGGTTTAAAGAGATAAAAACTTATTTTTTCTATATATATATTTTGTTCTCTCAAGATACTTATTTAATCTTTTTTATTTCATATAATATTTTTCTTAGATGGAGGAAGGGAAGAGGCTTTATCTTATATACATGGATTTATTTATTCTTTAGGACCACTGGAATAACTTAACAATAGCTTTTAAGTCTATTTTTTGTTTCTCTAGCAACTAGATTTGCCCTTACAAAATCAAAGGGCAGCTTCAGATGTCTCCTTGCATGTAGCTAATGGTCAAATAAGAAGTATGCCCATACTTCCCAAGTTTTTCTGTCATTCCATACTTAAATTTTCATCAGATTTGCAAATTTGTGGCCAAATAATGATGACTATATCCTTTCCAGGATATAGTTGTTCCATCAAGGTTACAACTGGCTGTTGATAATTCATGGTCATACAATTGTTCATATAAAATAGTCTCATAAATAAAACACAATATATCATATGATCTGTAATATCATCAAAAGAGCAGATTTATTTCACACCTTATATTAAAAGTTGGCCAATGGCTCTACTATCCCTTTCATTTCCTATAGGAAAAGGCAGGGCCCCATGAGCTGTAAACTGTTACATTCAGATCAGAAAATTTAAGTTACAATGAAAGAAAATATAGTATCTGTTAGAAGCTCATAAGTTATTTGTCCAACTGTTATATAGCAGTCTTGTTTAAAGATACAAAACACATGGCTTCAACATTTTATGAGAAAGAGGCACCACAGAGCAGCACATAGTTGTGCATAGGGATCTGAGCACATTAGCAAGGCCATCAAGTTATACTGAGGAACCTGGGGTTCTTCAGTCAGTGCCATTTTTCCCAGGTGGATAATGGATAGGTTTGTACAGTAGTTCAAAACCACCACTTTAAATAGAGAATCCCAGTTAGATCTTCATACTCATTTCTTTGTTGATTTTGAATCTACAAATATCCAAACATCTTGATATTTAACAGAGAGGGAAATGAAGGGTGGGGCTTGAAATTCAGGTACCTGTACATTAACAAGGTATCTATATTTCCACTACTATTAATAGAGCTCTACTCAATATAATCATTGGATTGTTAAGGCTATTTATATCACCCTAAAGCAAAGAACCACACTGGGCCAGCTGAATACCTCCGTATCCCACTAATTGTGTGGAATTAGTCTCTATTAATTTAAACAGCTGAAACTCCCTAGAGTAATGCAGTCACTGTCTAAGGGCTGGCAGATGTGACTTGGGCCTTCACCCTTCTGGGCAGGTAGGTGGAAGCAAGGAGGTTGCAATTGGCTTCTCAGCTGTTTTTTTTTTAATATCAGTATTTTGGCAACTGATTTAATCCTTACTTGTCTATTAGCAATAATGGAAATTTACTTACGTACACAAAAGTATACAGACATAGAAATATAGGTGTATTAGTCCACGAATTAAAACCATGTCTTTGTACATTTAAATTAATTACATGTGTTAACATGTAATTAAAAACATGTGTTTGTACTAGAACTTTCCTATATACTGCAAAAAAAATGTGGTGTTAATTTACTGAAAGGTACAATATGTACTGCCTGAATCTTCAGCACGACTAGATCTTGAAGACAACAAAGCAACAACAACAAAAACAACCATCCAAACCACTTACATAAATGGGAAGAGCTGTCATTTTACATATGTTGGATGATGATTGTGAATTTTTAAATAACCTAATTCTGTATTACATTGAAATGACCTGCTAACAAAATGAATGAAAGCACAGGTTAACAGAATAGCACACAGATTCATTTACACTTCAGTTTTCCTAAAGGTATTTTAACCACCTTCTCACAGTAAGTAACTAATTGCAATTCCCAATCTACTTTATAGGCAATTTGTTTGAAATACAGTTGGTAGTCCGTGCTTTACTACTCCCTAAAAAACAAGGAAACATTAATCTTGCTTTATTTGCACCTGTGAGATCTCATGACAACATTTATATGCCATCAAGTGTAAAAACTCATGGCATATAAATTAAGTTCAGCAGCAATAGAAAACCTTTTTTGGTGGAAATTTGGTGTTTTCTATACATATTAGTGCTAAGGAAATTTGTACATTTTATTTTATTATTTTATTTTCTATCTCAATGATGTGCATAAAAGCAGTTTTCACATAAAAGTATACTAAAAATAGAGAATGTTTTAGATGTCCATTCCAATTGGGAATATATTGGAAAATTACATTGTCAGGTTTAGTGCTGTTCTGCCATTAGCTGTTCTTAAGCTGAGCCAGCAAATGTTTAAAAAGAGTAAAAACTGTGGGGGGAATTTAACAATATGAGTGTTCTTTGTATTTCTTTAAAGCAAAATGTTGTACAGGTTTATTTTTTGAACACAAAGAAGACAATAATTCTAAAAATAATACGTTAAATTCTTCTTTTAAACACCTCATGCTTTCACTGAGTGGATTTTTTGGATTAGTGAATTTATAGATTTATTAAATAATCTTGTACCATAAAATGAGGGAAGAGTAACTGATCTTTATTGTAATTCTACAATGTTCTTCATGACATGAATTAATTTGGACATATCGTTTTCCTATAGTAATACTGCTCTTTCCTTACCTTTTAGAGGAAAGAATATGTTTTTTACCTTAAAAATAATGTTGGAGATGTTGCATGGTTTCTCAGTTTCTCAGTTTCTCACACAAGTTTTGAAACTAACTGCTGAAACAGAGATTTTATTTTACGTAGACCAGTGAAATAGAAGCTTAATAGTACAAAAAAAAAAAAAGAAAAAAGACAAAACAACAACAACAAAATTACACCCCCTCCCACATACAAACTCACAAATTTCTGGATTACTTTTTAATTTATTTGTTTTAGTGTAAAATTAAGTTACCAATAGACAGAATACAGCCGTGTAGAAACAAAGAAAACAAAACAAACAAATAAAACAACAACAACAAAAACCACACCATCAGCAAAAAAAAAAAAAAAAAAAAAAAAAAAAAAAGAACCACCACAATAAATTTTCTTTCCCAGTAACAGTAATTAAAAGATTGGAAATGCAAAACAAACAATAACATAAACAAGTCTTGGGCAACATGAATGTTAAATTATTTTATTTAGGTTTCATTTTTCTGCGTAATACAGTTAAAGACTGTTCTTGTAGTACAGTTTGAATAGTGAACAAATTAGGAACATAAGAATAAGAGAGAAATTAAGAATAGTTAAGAAATTGTAAATGTGTAGTGTCCCATCCACCACTTGTCTCAGGACTTAATTTTTAATGTTTTTTCCTTGATACAGTTTTGCAGATTTTGCCTGCACACAAACATAAAAAGGAGCAGAAGTCTATGAATCTTAGGACTCTTCAGCTAAAGATCCTATTCTTCAATGTGATTGTTTCCAGAGTCTGTTTAAGGGAGAATTTTATCTCTCTATATCTCTATTTTTTTCTCATTCACTTGGTTTCTTCATTTTTATTATTATTTTTTCTTTTTTTTTCTTTCTTTTTTTTTTTTTTTCCCGATTCTCTAGAAGTTGTCTATAAGATTCTCTATAAGTTATGTCCAAAATTTGATCACATCTCCATTTTTGACAGCGATACTATGATGATGAATACTTTCTAGTTTGTGAGCTTGTGAAAGTTCATATTTTTTGCACAAACTTGAAAGATCAACAGAACAATAACAACAAAGACAGATAGGAGGGGTCTCCCCACCCCTGCTGTTGCTCGGCAGCCCTCTCCTATGTCCTGACAAGGGGTAGAGGCTGCCCCTGTTGAACACATGTGGAACGGAGGGCCAGACTGTCCACAAGAGACAAGGGGCTGGACTCTTGTCTCAGCTCGGAGCAGAAAGAGACGTCTGCCCCTGACACCCACGGTGCCACCTACCCCCACAGTGTCCCTGGGAAATAGATTTGAGGCTCTCAGGGAGGTTGTGGAAGAGGCTGAGGGTCTGGTCAGTAGTCCGAACCCGGGAAGCAACCCTGAGAAGAGAATCAAGATTGGGGGAAGTTCAGAACATAAGGATCAGGGCCATATGGAGCACTGCATTGTAACCGGTGCCACAAAAAAAGAGCAGAGAGTCTTGGTGACTGGGGACTCCTCGCTGAGGGACTTGGAGGCTCCTATCTGCCGCCCAAATAACCTAGCCAGAGAAGTGTGCTGTCGTCCCGGGAAACGTGTCAGAGATGTTAGGAAGGCTCTGCCACGACTCATTAAACCGGAGGACTACTATCCTCTTATAGTCATTCAAGTTGGATCCCAGGAAGCCACTATTACAAAAATGAAGAATATTAAAAAGGACTTTGCATCCCTGGGGAGGATGTTGAGGGGATTGGGGGTGCAGGTATTGTTCTCCTCCATCCTCCCACTGGGTGACTGGGGTGCAGACAGAAGGAGAAGAGCAGGACAGGTAAATGACTGGCTGAGGGGGTGGTGTCTGGACCAGAGATTTGGGTATTTTGATCTTGGGCCATCCTTTGAGAGGCTGGGTATGTGGACTACAGACAGACACCAACTAAGCAAGTGGGGCACAAGTGTATTGGGGAGCAAGCTCTCTGGGCTGATTACCAGGGCTTTAAACTAGGTTTGATGGGGGAAGGGAGGGGAGCTAAACGTGACAGAGAAGGGCTGGAGGAAGTCGTCACTGCTGTCACTGTTGAAAACAGTGAAAAACTTCTGAGCTCTCCCATAGGATTGTCTGAGGGCTCCTCAGAGAAGGTAGCATTCCCGATCCCCCGTCCAGCATCTTCTTCTTGCATCCCCCCAGGGGTAACTGCACCTGCTACTTCCCTAAAGTGCCTGTACACCAACGTGCGGAGCATGGGAAATAAACAGGATGAGCTCGAGATCTGTGTTCAGTCGTGGGGCCATGATCTCATTGTGATCACTGAGATGTGGTGGGACAGCTCACATGACTGGAACACAGTCATGGAGGGCTATGTCCTCTTTAAGAAAGACAGGCTGGGGAAGTGAGAGGGTGGGGTTGCCCTTTATGTGAGGGAGCAATTAGAGCATACCCAGCTGTGGGTAGTTAGGGTCTGGCGGCCGGAAGATGTCACGCTGTATGGAAAGGTGGAGCCCCTCCCTTGATGGACAGTAGCGTGTGGTCTGTGATGTAAGCAAGCGGAAATGACGCTATGGGCCTCTGGTATATAACGCCATGTGACTCGACAATAAACGCCATTTGCCATCCACCACATTGGTGTCTGTGAGCCGATGGACCGAGCAGCCTGGGGTTGGTCGCCGTGCCATTCCTGAACCAGGTCGCCACTGCCCCCTGAAGGCAACACCCAGCTCCAGCTGCGGGAGGGTGAAGGACAAGTGGAGAGCTTGTGGGTAAGAACTAAGGGGTGGGCTGGTGTGGGAGACATGGTGGTGGGAGTCTACTACAGGTCACCAGATCAGGAGGAGGAAGTCGATGAGGCCTTCTACAAGCAGCTACTAGTAGCCTCACGATCATGAGTGCTGGTCCTCATGGGGGACTTCAATTACCCATGCATCTGCTGGGTAAGCAACTCAGCCAGGCATGAGCAGTCCAAACGGTTCCTACAATGCGTTGAGGACAATTTTCTGATGCAGGTGGTGGAGGAGCCAACGAGGCGTGGGGTGCTCCTGGACCTCGTTCTTACCAACAGGGATGGCCTTGTTAGGGTTGTGAAGGTTGCAGTCTAGGAGGTTTCTGGAGAGCGTGGAAGACAGCTTCCTGACGCAGCTGGTTAGCGAACCTACCAGGGGTGGTGCCCCGCTAGACCTTCTCTTCACAAACAGAGAAGGACTGGTGGAGGATGTGATTGTCAGGAGCTGTCTTGGGCAGAGTGACCACAAAATGGTGGAGTTCTCTATTCTTGGCGAGGCCAGGAAGGGGACCAGTAAAACCGCTGTATTGGACTTTTGGAGGGCTGACTTTGAGCTGCTCAGGACACTAGTTGGTGGAGTCCCTTGGGAGGCGGTTCTGAAGGGCAGAGGGGTCCAGGAAGGCTGGGCGCTCTTCAAGAGGGAAATCTTAATGGCGCAGGAACGGTCTGTCCCCACGTGCCCAAAGACGAGCTGGCGGGGAAGAAGACCAGCCTGGCTCAACAGAGAATTGTGGCTTGAGCTTAGGAGAAAAAAGAGGGTTTATAATCTTTGGAAAAGTGGGCAGGCCACTAGGGAGGACTTTAAGGATGTAGCGAGGCTGTGCAGGGACAAAATTAGGAAGGCCAAAGCTCATCTGGAGCTCAATCTGGCTACTACCGTCAAAGATAATAAAAAACGTTTCTATAAATACATCAACACAAAAAGGAGGACTAAGGAGAATCTCCATCCTTTACTGGATGCGGGGGGAAACTTAGTTACAAGAGATGAGGAAAAGGTGGAGGTGCTTAATGCCTTCTTTGCCTCAGTCTTTAGCGGCAATACCGGTTGTTCTCTGGATACTCAGTACCCTGAGCTGGTGGAAGGGGATGGGGAGCAGAATGTGGCCCTCACTATCCATGAAGAAATGGTTGGTGACCTGCTACGGCACTTGGATGTGCACAAGTCGATGGGGCCGGATGGGATCCACCCGAGGGTACTGAGAGAACTGGCAGAGGAGCTGGCCAAGCCACTGTCCATCATTTATCAGCAGTTCTGGCGATTGGGGGAGGTCCCAGTTGACTGGCGGCTAGCAAATGTGACACCCATCTACAAGAAGGGCCAGAGGGCAGACCCGGGAAACTACAGGCCTGTCAGTTTGACCTCAGTGCCAGGGAAGCTCATGGAGCAGATTATCTTGAGAGTCATCACGCAGCACTTGCAGGGCAAGCAGGCGATCAGGCCCAGTCAGCATGGGTTTATGAAAGGCAGATCCTGCTTGACGAACCTGATCTCCTTCTATGACAAAGTAACGCGCTGGGTGGACGAGGGAAGGGCTGTGGATGTGGTCTACCTTGACTTCAGCAAGGCTTTTGACACCGTCTCCCGCAGCATTCTCCTCAAGAAACTGGCTGCTCTTGGCTTGGACTGGCGTATGCTTCATTGGGTTAGAAACTGGCTGGATAGCCGGGCCCAAAGAGTCGTGGTAAATGGAGTCAAGTCCAGTTGGAGGCCAGTCACTAGTGGCGTCCCCCAGGGCTTGGTGCTGGGGCCGGTCCTCTTTAATATCTTTATCGATGATGTGGACGAGGGCATTGAGTGCACCCTCAGTAAGTTTGCAGATGACACCAAGCTATGCGCGTGTGTCAATCTGCTTGAGGGTAGGAAAGCTCTGCAGGAGGATCTGGATAGGCTGCACCGATGGACTGAGGTCAACTGCATGAAGTTCAACAAGGCCAAGCGCCGGGTCCTGCACCTGGGGCGCAATAACCCCAAGCAGAGCCACAGGCTGGGAGAGGAATGGTTGGAGAGCTGCCTGTCGGAGAAGGACCTGGGAGTGATGGTGGATAGTCGGCTGAATATGAGCCAGCAGTGTGCTCAGGTAGCCAAGAAGGCCAACGGCATCCTGGCTTGTATCAGAAACAATGTGACCCGCAGGGCTAGGGAGGTGATCGTCCCCCTGTACTCAGCTCTGGTGAGGCCGCACCTCGAGTAGTGTGTTCAGTTTTGGGCCCCTCGCTACAAGAAAGACATCGAGGTGCTTGAGCGAGTCCAGAGAAGGGCGACGAATCTGGTGAGGGGCCTGGAGAACAAGTCCTACGAGGAGCGGCTGAGGGAGCTGTGTTTGTTCAGCCTGGAGAAAAGGAGGCTCAGGGGCGACCTTATTGCTCTCTATAGGTACCTGAAAGGAGGCTGTAGCGAGGTGGGGGTTGGCCTGTTCTCCCACATGCCTGGTGACAGGACGTGGGGGAATGGGCTAAAGTTGTGCCAGGGGAGTTTTAGGTTAGATGTTAGGAAGAACTTCTTTACCAAAAGGGTTGTTAAGCATTGGAACAGGCTGCCCAGGGAAGTGGTGGAGTCACCATCCCTGGAAGTCTTCAAAAGATGTTTAGATGTAGAGCTTAGGGAAATGGTTTAGTGGGGACTGTTAGCGTTAGGTCAGAGGTTGGACTCGATGATCTTGAGGTCTCTTCCAACCTAGAAATTCTGTGATTCTGTGTGATTCTGTGACCATGAGATGGTGGAGTTCCAGATGGAACTAGGCAAAGGAAGTAAGGCTAAAAGCAGAATTGCTACCCTGGACTTTCGAAGAGTCAAATTTGACCTCTTCCGGGACCTGCTTGGGAGTATCTCATGGGATAGGTTGCTAGAAGGCAAGGGTGCTTGTGTGAGCTGGGATACATTTAAGCAGCATTTCTTCCATGCTCAGGGTCAGTGCATCCCAAGGAATAGGAAATTGGTGAAGGGGGGTGGGAAATCTGCATGGATGAGCAAGGAGCTCATCAATAAGATCAGAAGGAAGAGGATAGTCTATGAAATGTGGAAAAAGGGCCTGTCCTCTTGGGAGGAGTATAGATGTGTTGTCAGGGTCTGCAGGGATGCAATGAGGAAGGCTAAAGCCCACCTAGAGATGAGGCTTGCAAAAGAGATAAAGGATAATAAGAATGTTTTTTTCAAGTATGTAAACAGCAAGAGGAAGACTAGGGTTAATGTGGGTCCCTTACTGAATGAGGGGGGTGTCCTGATCACGGGAGACACTGAGAAGGCAGAGATACTGAATGCTTTCTTTGCTTCAGTCTTTGCTTTAAGGACACTCTTCTGAGACCCCTTGCCCCTGGCAACAGGACAAAGGGTCTGGGAAATGGAGGGCTCCCCCCTGGTGGACGTGGGAGTGGTTCAGGAGTGTCTGAGTGGACTCAATGCACACAAACCCATGGGTCCCGATGGGATGCATCCGCGTGTGCTAAGGGAGCTGGCAGATGTGATCGCTGAACTGCTCTCCATCATCTTTGAAAGGTCCTGGAGAACAGGTGAGGTGCCTGAAGACTGGAGGATAGCCAATGTCACTCTGGTCTTCAAGAAGGGCAGGAAGGAGGATCTGGGAAACTACAGGCCATTCAGTCTCACCTCTGTCTCTGGAAAGGTATCGGAGCAGCTTGTTCTGGATGCCGTCTCCAAGCAATTGGAAGAGAAGAAGGTTATGAGGAGTAGTCAGCATGGATTCACCAAGGGGAAGTCATGCTCGACCAACCTCGTTGCCTTCTATGATGGCATCACCAGCTGGGTAGATGGGGGGAGAGCGGTGGATGTCATCTACCTTGACTTTAGCAAGGCTTTCGATACTGTCTCCCATGACATCCTACTAGCAAAGTTGAGAAAGTGAGGGATAGATGAGTGGATGGCAAGGTAGATTGAGAACTGGCTGACCGGCCGAGCTCAGAGGGTGGTGATTGGCGGAGCAGAGTCTGGCTGGAGGCCTGTGACTAGCGGTGTTCCCCAGGGGTCGTTGCTGGGTCCGGTCTTGTTCAACATCTTCATCGACGACCTTGATGAGGTAATAGTGTCTGCCCTCAGCAAGTACGCCAATGACACAAAGCTGGGAGGAGTGGCTGACACGCCAGAAGGCTGTGCTGCCATTCAGCGAGACCTGGACCGGCTGGAGAGATGGGTAGGAAGAAACCAAATGAGATTTAATAAGAGCAAGTGTAGAGTCCTGCACCTGGGAAGGAACAACCCGAAGTATCAGTACAGGCTGGGGGACAACCTGCTGGAGAGAAGCTCTGACAAAAAGGATCTGGGAGTCCTGGTGGATGACAGGTTGACCATGAGCCAGCACTGTGCCCTCGTGGCCAAGAGGGCTAATGGGATCCTGGCATGCATTAAAAGGAGCGTGGCCAGCAGGTCAAGGGAGGTGATCCTCCCCCTCTACTCTGCCCTGGTCAGGCCTCACCTGGAATACTGTGTCCAGTTCTGGGCTCCCCGGTACAAGAAAGACAGGCATCTCCTGGAAAGAGTCCAGCAGAAGGCCACAAAGATGATACGGGGCCTGGAGCACCTTCCCTATGAAGAAAGGCTGAGAGACCTGGGTCTGTTCAGCCTGGAGAAGAGAAGACTGAGAGGGGATCTCCTCAGTGTATATAAATATCTGAGGGGTGGGGGACAGAAGGATGTAGCCAACCTCTTCTCAGTGGTTTGTGGGGATAGGACAAGGGGCAGTAGCTGCAAGTTGGAGCACAGGAAGTTCTGCACTGACATGTGAAAGAACTTCTTCACAGTGAGGGTGATGGAGCATTGGAACAGCCTAGGGAGGTTGTGGAGTCTCCTTCTCTGGAGACATTCAAGGCCTATCTGGACGCCTACGTGGGCAGCCTGCTCTGAGGAACCTGCTTTGGCAGGGGGGTTGGACCCGATGATCTTTCGAAGTCCCTTCAAACCCCTACAGTTCTGTTATTCTGTGATATGTTGTGGAAAAACAAAATTTTGCAATCAAACCTTGAGGCATTTCTCCTGGTTATTTAATTTACTCTGGCATAATTTCTGCTAATCCACCAGCATTGACATTCTTTCTCCAGTTTAATTGTTCCAACTTGTCATCTACTTTCCTTTCCTTCAATGCAATTTTATTGTCTGAAATGTAAGTGGCAGCAAAGTGTCTAATCTCCATTTCTCTTAATACCATAAAAGCTTTAGCTTGATTAAGCTAGGAAATTCTGTTGATTGGAAATTTCTGAAATTTAAAAAGGTCTTATTTTTGTACAAGAAACAGCGGAATTGTTAAAGTTTGTTTTATTTTTTATTTTTTTTTTTAATTTTATTTCATTTTTGTTATGTTATTTTTACTTTATGTTATTTTATACCCTTTAGAAGGATAATTGACTGTTTAGAAGGGAATTCATTGTTCAGATCTTTTTCAAAAAATTAACCGTATTCCAGACAAGAAAAGGATGACACTCAAGCACTCAGGACTACACCATTTACGTCTTTGCACTTTTTTACATGACAGATCACATGAGGGCTTGCTCCATACCTCATGCTTCATTGCAAAAAAATCTATTTGATCTAAAAAATCTTTTAGGGCAATATGTTGCACCATGTACCTCTCAATATGAGTTCCAAAGAATATTAGATTATTTTTTGTTTGTTTGTTTACATCACAACTATTAAACACATCTGTGTTTAAGAAGATGTAAAAAGAGCTAACAAACTGAGCACCTCTTAGTAAAATGTATTTATTTAATATCAGCATGTTTTACTCCATTGTCATCTTCACATGCTTAGGTAGGTTATTATTGCTCTTAACTGTGGCAGGGCAGAAAAAGAGTTAAAAGCTCTCAGTTCCCAAATGCTACAAAGAACACCCACAACAAAAATCATCATCAATACACCAAGAACTCACAGTCAGGGGCAATAGCGCAACAACCACAGCCTTCAGACATGAAGAAACCAGAGGACCATCAAATATGCAAACACAATATCCTAAGAAGCCTGCAACCAAGACAAAATCAATTATTCAAGTATTCACACTGCACAGCTAATACAGAGCTCTGGTTTGTATTTAAGTGAATGTATTTCTAGGTGAACATATTTTCTGAAATTTCTGGAAAAGAGATATCTGTTCCAAGCCATTTTTAAACTTAATATGGAAAGAAAAGTTTTCCTTTCTACTGAGCCAAGTCATACTTTTGATTTCACAGGAGACTTCCTACCTGGATTTTAAAAGCATTTCTTCAAAGTTTTGTGGTGCCTGGCAATCATCATCCATCAGGTTAAAGAGTACTTAGCCATCCTTTCTGAGGTGGTAAGAAATGTCCTCTAGTAGAGGAACACCACTGCTGCTCAGTGTTGCATCAAGTTTGTGTAATGATTACCTCCAATTTGACAAATTCAGCATTCTTATTCTATGGTTTGTAATTATGAATGCCTAATCTTGTCACTGCTAAAATGAATCAAAAATATATTGAGGGAATGATCAGGATTATTTTTGATTTAAACAAATCTTGACAATTATTGTGTTGCAAACCTGATCTGATTATTGGCTATACTTTGGTTGCTTATCCTGAACTGAAACAAAGAAAGAAACAAAACTAACCTCTTAATGGGTACTGTGTTCTTTCAGAGTGGTGGTAGGCCTTAGTAGGGTATTCTTCTAGAGCTATGGTAAACCTTTCACTCACTGTGTTTCACAAATAACCCTGAATTAAACAATAGTAAAAGTGATAGACACATCCACCAACCTGATCACACCAGCAAGTGGAGCATGCTCTTGACATGAACAATTTGATTTTACCAGCCTCTGGACTCAAATTGTGAAACCTCAGATCTGGTGACAAACTCAGTCATTAGAAAATCCTGGCATCCAGCAAAACACTTTCAACTTACCTGGTCTTATATATCAATGAAGATTATATATAGGTAGATATGACTACTATTTTGTCACTTCTCTGACCCAATTAAACCTTTCTTGTAGAATATTTTGTAGGAAATCAAGTACCGTGTTACTTTCTAACAGCATAAAGAAGAAAATTATACCACATTATTGTGGTAATTAAATCAAATGTTTAGTTTGCATTAATATGCTGCCCTATGAAGCAGTTTTATTGATTAATGGGAATGTAAATGGGAAAGCACATTGTTTTAATCAGATTAGAAAGTGAAGGACATGGAAAATTAAAATGCATAAAAAAGATCCTGGATATGTTTTTTAGTCATTCATCTTTTTGTTATGAAAACATAACAAGCTAATGTGTCAAGAAGGCATAAGATTGATTAACAACAACTCTGATTAACTCTGCTCAGAGTTTTTATATCTGAGAATACAAAAATTTTTCTGGAAGTGGTTGATCACACATTCATTCATACTAATATAACAATGGCTGCATTAGGTTAGATTACTCCACTGGGTATTTTTGTATCCAGGAATACCAGGTCAATAGAAGATGGAGCTCAAGCAGTAATAAATTTGATTAAGAAGTGCCTACAGACATGTGAAGCCAATATTGATACCTCAGATACTGTGGTCTGTGTCTCCTTAGCTGGTAGTAAACTCTATTTGTGCATGTTAGAGATGTGGTGTCAGTAGGCGACAAGTACCTCTGGGGAAAGCTGTACTGAAATTTGGAAGGTTGGCAGGAGAATTCTGGAAACTGTGGGAATACTGTTGGCTTCCTGGTCCTACCAAGCCTCCAGACCAGCACCTATCAGCTTCCTGGATAATTTCTAGGAGTCATGAATGCTATTGGTGGTATGTTTATTATTGGTTGTGCCCTACCTGAGAATAAGAAACCCCTCTGATTCCCTGCTTTTGCGCTTTTCATCCTTTGATTGTTCCTTTTGTTTTCTTATATTAGCCTCAATAATGATTTGTTTGTATCTACAGCTTTTTTATTATTTATTTATATATATACTTTTCCCTTTCTCTCTTATTTGTTTTGTCTTGCTTTCTGGTTTGGAGGTGGATAAAAGTGGTTAGTAGGAATTAAATAGCATCAGGTTATTAATAGAACTGGAGAATATTTTCATTTTCATATGGGCAGTGACCTATACAACCAAGCTTCCTGACTATTGTTTCTTCCTTAATGTGAGTACCATTGCCTAGATTACATAACCTTGTCTTTTTAAAGATTTTTTTTTCAATGCAGTTGCATTTAATCTGTAATCATGATGATAATTGAATGACAACAGTTTAAATAGTTTTCAAACAATGTAATCTTACAAAAATGTGAAGAGAGGTTTGTCTTTTTACTCCAGCAACATCATCCAAATCATCAGAATAAAGAAACATTTTCCAGAAGAGTTTAGTTCTTCTTCTTGACCAAAAATAAAAATAATAAAAAAAAAAAAATCACTCATTTCTTCCTGGATGGAAAGGTGTTTGTTCGTTTTCTTCATGAAGCTGTTTCCCACCAAACAGAATTGTACAAATATATTAAAATATATCTACTTAAGTCTGTAATGCAATGGTTTTGCCTTCAAAGTGTTTGATTACTTTAAAGGGCCAACATTTGGGAAGGGTTATTTTTTCGTTAGCCAGAATAAAAAGCCATGCAATAAAGGTGCAACTCAGCATTTAAGGTCCCAACAATGTTTTGAAAAACACTTAGTATATCAAGAAAAAGTCTCATATATTTTTCTGAATCCCTGGATGTAATGCTTATGAGGCAGGAGGAAAAGATAATACTAAAAAAATTAAGGAAAAAGAGTGAAGCTGAGAATAACTATTCTAATATTCAATATAGAATATAATTATTATATTTAATAACATTCAATACTATAATTATATATGTAATACTATATATATTATTATATATTATATATATACTATATATATAATAATATAATATATATACTATGTACCGTAAAACATTAAACTGAAATCTTTTCAGTCTAGAAATCTCTAACTTGGGATCAGTTTTTAGAAAATGATCACTATCATGAATTGTAATTCATTTTTAACTTATTATCAACATTAAAAACCTAAACTGTGAAATAGACTCCACACAGTAGAACAACCTGTTGACAATACTGAAAATAATGACTATGGACTATGTTTCAAAGATCTGTTTCTATTTGGATTAACCTACAAAAACATGGATACATTTTAGTCTCAAGGCTATGAAGAGGAAGCATTTGAGTCTGCTGCTCTAATATGGAGTGCCTGAAAGCTCAATAGAGCATAAATATGTCCCTGTGTCCAGTTTGTCCACACAGGAATTCTTTGTAAACTCAAACTAGTGGAGCAGAGAACTGGAAGTTTTTATGAAACACCTTACCAACTGGGAGAGAGACTTCATTCTACAGCATAAGTATAGCTAAAGACTACAGAACTGCAGTTTGGCCTCTGATTTATGGTATTAAATGTGACGTCACGTATTTATATATCCTTTCATAACTACCTTGATGGATTACAAAGAAAGACCATGACAATGAGAGAAAAAAGATTAAGCAAAGGGAGCTAAATAACCTGATCAGTGGCTTTTGTCACCCAAACTCTACTCAAAGATCCTCAGATTTGCTCAAACTAGAATTAACTCTAACTTTCTTTCTGAGTAGAAAAATGATATCTGTAATCTATGGTTAGAGTTCCAGGGTAGGATTCAGCCATAAAGACAGGTCTCAATCAGTTTTGGACTATGCCAGTCATTTATTGCATTTATGGCATGTAGCAAAGGTGCTGCAAATCTTATTATCCATTTATCTATTTCTTTCTCTCTCTCTCTCTCTCTCTTTTTTTTTTTTTTTTTTTTTTTTTTTACAACACAGGACCCTGCAAAATGTTCTAGAAAACCTAGAGTGCTACAGTGTGATTTTGAGTCAAATGTCCTGGATGCTTTTTCTTCCATGCATGTATTCTCCTCATCTATAATACTGGTAGTGATACTACCCATTTCAATAAGTATTATAATGGAAGATGCTTCCTGAACAGAAAATGCACAAGGGGATATTGTGTCCTAAATTTTAAACAAAAAGAAGTGAAACAAATGATTTTACCCTGAAAATGTTTTTTCTTATAGTCATTTCTAAACACATGATTACAAAAAATAATTAATTTTTGAAGGGATCAGAACAAAAATAAAAGAACTGATTAAACCACATTGTTTATTACATGAAAATCCTATTGAGAGAAAAATAGATGATGAAGACAAAAGGTAATTTGGGGTCACAGTGTTTATTTTCAGATACTTTCTCTTTAAAAGATTTGAGTTGCTTTTTTAAACCTCTTCCATCATTTTATTATTCCATCCATCATTTTATTTTCGAGAAGTGCAAATAGGTCATCTTAAAGAAAACTTTTGGAAAGTCACAAACAAGTACAGAGGACCCAGAGGCAAGAGGTCTGTAGAATCTTTAAAAGGTAGCTGGAGGCTAGAGATAAATCTCTGGAATCTGATAACCAAAAGCTCTAGTCTAACTAATAAATGTTTAGGGGATAGATGTACTCCACAAAATCATTCAAACCTAGGGCTGAAAAATAATAATAATTGAAGTTAGTATATATTGTTCTTGATATTAATTCTTCATAATCTATTTGCTCAAGAGTGTCAAATTTTGTATAAAAGCATCATACAGGGGCTTTTTTAACCTCCAAAGACATTCGCTCCTTATGACAGGGTAAGAGTTTGAAAGGGTATGATGTTTCCAAAGTGATTCTCTGTTAGAATTATTCTGCAGGCACAACTATTATGTCAGTGAGATGCATCATGGTTGTTCTTCAAATGATGCTGCCCTTTCGTGTCCCATTCATATTGTTTTCCTAGGAATCTAATAAAATGACAAAAGAAAATTGCTTGAAGACTAGCAAATAATTTATTCTACAAAATGCAATAATGCATTCTGACATTCACTGTCAGAATGTCCTAATGGTCATAATGCTGACAGTATAGGGATCTAGAGAGCATGATCTGGGGACCATTTCACTTAGGAAATCAGGGGGGAAATAGGACTCATTAACACCTTTCCATGATGCTTCATAGAACAGTCATTGCATATTGAATATATTCAGGAAAAGGTTGACAGACATAGATTTTGAAGCAAACATGGTGAAATTATTGTAGCAACTTCTCTGTGAAATTTTCCCAGGAATCTCCATATCTAGACTATCTTTCTGTTGCCCCCATTTCATGAGGCTCAGAGCTGACATTATTCTGTTCTAGTCCAAAATACAGGGTTCTATTGCAGTCTTGCAGATTCTCTAATTGGAAAATCATTTGTATCTTAAATTCTGACAATTCTACAAGGCCATTCTTGTACTCCCGAATGGAGTTTTTTCAGTCCACTTGCTGAATTTTGAGTGAAGCACTGCAGTAAATTTTGTGAATAAGAATGATAGTGTTTGCATTTTCTGACCTTGTTTTTCTCAAAATCAGTTTGAAATCTGTCATGGTTTAACCCGTCCAGCAGCTAAACACCACACAGCCGTTCTCTCACCCTTTCTGGGAGGGGGGAGAGAAATGGGAAAGTGAATCCCACGAGTTGAGATAAAGACAGTTTGTTAAGACAGGAAAATAATAATAACAACAATAATAATAACAATAATGATGATAATAGTACTACTACTACTAATGTGTACAAAACAAGTGATGCACAATTTCTCACCACCCGCTGACTGATGCCCAGCCTAACCCTGAGCAGTCCGGCCCTCTTCCCCTGGCTAGCCACTCCTATATATTGTTTAGCATGATGTCAGATGGTATGGAATACCCCTTTGGCTAGTTTGGGTCAGCTGTCCTGGGTCTGTCCCCTCCCAGCTCTTGCTGCACCTCCAGCCTGCCCATTGGCAGGACAGAGCAAGAAGCTGAGACGTCCTTGGCTTGGTGTAAGCACTATTCTGAAACAATTAAAACATCAGTGTGTTATCAGCAGTCTTCTCATCCTAAGCCAAAACATAACATTCTACCAGTTACTGGGAAGAAAATTAACTCTGTCCTAACTGAAACCAGGACAAACCTCACGTATCTATGTCTGTAACACAGGAAGCTAATCCATTTAACAGATGCTATGTTCACTGTATAAAAGATACTAGTTTGGATGAAAAATCAGTGTGGATAAGCAATGTGAAAAGCAACTAAATATACTTTTTATCCTAAAGGTGAGCTGTTGTGGCAGTACACATAAAAAGCAATCCAAATGAGTCAGAATTCCAGCTCCTTTTTTTTTTTTTTTTTTTTTTTTTTAATTCGTATGTCTGGTTGAGTATAATACTGCCTGAAGAGTGTACTTCATTTTTCATATATAAAATTAGTCTGAACTGGAAAAGATTTTTTTTTTTTTTTTAAATAAATAGTTTTGCATTACTCATTTAATTTTTAAGCTGCAAAATCTAGTATTATATTATTGCTAACACTGTTTGTGAAAATGAGTCAGCTCTGACTAATATATCAACTGAAAAAATGTGAAGATATATTTAAAGTAGTTGTGTGTTTTGTTTTGTTTTGTTTTGTTTTGTTTTGTGAATTTTGCTAAGACAAAGTCTATTTACAGATAAACTGTTTATAGCACAGTATTGTGGTTATGAATGGCTAAAATCAAAATAATACATTAAAATCCTTGAAGAAAATGTTGAAAGTTATTTGAACTGAATTTTTCTCAATAACATATTCAGCCATTAAATGAAATAGTTACCCAAATCATTGACTAAATCCAATGGAAGTCAGAGATATGCAGTAAAATTAATCCCACTGTAAATAAGTAAAATACAGAATTCCATGGGACTCTATATTCTGGGAGCAACAGAGCAACATGCAGTGTCTTTCCAGTAAGGCAAAAATTGTGTCCACCCTTTGCACCTTCTGAGTTGAGACTGAAACCCAGATGGAGGGCCCATGACTTCCCCCCCCCCCCCCGTCCCCCCGGGCAGACACCTCTACCCAGGAAGACTTCCCAAGGACTGAAGGAGCTGCCCACACACTCGCTTGCAGGGAACTCCAGAACCTGGAGGTCCCCCTAGGGCCTGAAGTCAGAGCTGGGTGTTGTGGGTGCAAATGTGACCAGATGAACTCTGAACAAGCTACCAGGTTGCAAGAGGAGGTCAGCAGGCTGCGATACATCCAGGAGTCTGAGCAAGAGATCAGTGTGTGGTGTCATGCACTAACGTGTGCTGAGCAACAGCCCTGCCTTAAGTCCTGACAGGAGGGTGGTAAAGTGGCTTCCAACCCAAAACTGGAAGAATTGGCAGACTTTGAAGACAAAGGAGGCTGAACCCTTGTCTCTGCTCAGAGAAGACTGAGGGCTAGTGGAGGCTAGAAAGTAGAGTCATTACTGCAATTTCCTGGGCAACTCTTTGCTGAATCCCTTAATAACTTCAAGGGAAATCTTACTTCATAAGAGATTTATTTATTTATCTTTTCGTCATTTCAATTACTTATTAAATTATTTTAATACTACAAGTTAAAGTCTCATATTTTCTTAGGTGGGATTTGTGCTGACCTAAAACTGTTTGTTCTTTTTCTAAAATAAAGGTTCATAATCTTGAAAACAAGAAATGAAGCTTTGTTAATAAATACTTGGAAGTTATTTAATACATTTTCCTTTGATTTTACTGCTTTACCAGGTGAATTATTTCCCCTTCAGACCTCCTCAGTGCAGATGTTAAGACTAATTGCTGTGATATTGTTAGAAGAAAAGAAAGACTACTTTGCTTTGGGACAATATTAAATTATTTTTACAAGGTAAATTCTAGAAGAGTGACACTTGGTGTCAACACTATATAAACAATAGCTGTCCTGAAATTACAAATCTATTTCCTTCATTACTGCTGATGTCCTGAAAACCACAGAACACCAGAACTGACAGAAAAACAACCCATTTCCTCCAAACTTTCCTGCTGAATAATTACTTCCTGTGTTTATCTGATACATGTTTCCTGAGGGCTATTTACATATGTTTTTTCTGTGCATGAAATTCTTAAGGAATCTAGGAAAAGCTAAATTTTGCAGAGTGCCATCTCAAAATAACAAGAAATTGAACGGATTAACAAGAGGCAGAAAAATATTTAAATACCTTTGAAAAAATTATTTTTAAAGATGTATTCAGAATACCTTTCCTAACAGTTCAGTCATAAAAAACACTGAATTCAGTTTTCACAGGTGTGTCAACTTTGCCTATTTATCACTGCTGTTATAAAGAAAACAATTTTCAGGCCCCTTTTTTGCATACACCACTCCCTAACTTCAGGCCATTCATTCTAAAAGAAACTGTTGTGATATTTAGAAACAAGAGACAGACATTATCTTTATAAAAGCTCAAAGAACTCAACATGCTCTCCTGTTCAATTGTAGTCTTTTGAAAATCCTTTTGGTAGCTTGTACTGGACAACATCACAAAGCCAATATGAGAAAGGGCTTAGGGACTTACATCTTTTTCCATTTTTCCCTTCCTCCTGAGGTATTTGGAATTCCTTGAAGGACTCATGATAAAGATTCATTGTTTCTACACATAATTAAAAGATATTTATTTTGGCTGGATGCCCATCATCACTCTTTCTTCCACATCAACACTAAAAGAATCTTACTATTCAAATAGTAAAATTTATTAAATGTTGATAATACAATGCCATTCCCCCCATCTCTCAGAATTGTGTTTTTTTTTTTTTTTTTTTTTTTTTTTTTTTTTTTTTCTCTTGTTGGTGTCTGATACAAGATTTTTCAAGAAAACTGAAGGACTTGTTGGTCCCAGGAGTTATTCTTTGTTTTATGGTTCTTATCATTGGTGTTGCTAGCTGCTAACTGTTGCTAGCTGTCACTAACCTCCTAGCAGAATTGTCTTTGATATATATCAACACTCAAAGTTTCTTTTGCCAGTAGCTCTTTCTTCTTACACATATGAGGAATATGTGGAAATGCACTACTGAAATCAGAATCTTTGTATACTACAAAATTTCCATAGGATTCTCCCAGAAATTTTCTAATGCAATACAGCATCTCCAGGTTAAGTGAGTCTTGGATGAATGTGTAGTTGCTTGAAAGCTGAATTTCCAAAGTCCCAGGTTCTAGTGTCTCCTCAGGTCGTAAGGTTCAGGTGTTGGTTTGTGGCACTAAATGACAAACAAAGTGATTAATTGAGCTATATATTTTAATCTTTCATGGGAATCAGTTTTCAAGCAAAAGGGGAATGCGTGATTCATCTAATGGAATGAAACTGTAATTCTGCAGTTCCTTTGTTAAGATGAATTCAAGTGTTCTTTCTATACAGAATAAATCATTCTTCATTGTCAAAATGACATCCACTATTTGGAGCTGTAGCACAGATCAGTCTAAATAGACTTGATTATGCATATACTTGGCTTAAAACATTATTCAAAAATAGTGTTTTGCTATATATATCAAACCTTATAAACTTTACTAGCATACCTATCTCGGTTAAGTATTTGTTGACATCTGCTTCACGCACAAGAAAATTGTTAGTGCTTTCAGCTATGTCTTGTTCTCTAACTGTTTCATGATATTCTTTAATTGTGCATAATGCATTCAATGAGTGAAACTAGTATCTATAAAAGGGAAGATTGTCATTGAGAAAATACTTGTATTGTAGAATAAATGGAGAAAGGTAACTCACTTAAGAAATATGGCTGTGTTTTCAAGAGGCAGGCTTCATTTGGTGAATAATGAAGAAAATAACATTTCTGTACTGTGGGTAGAAAGGCACTTAGCTGATGCTGAATGACAAGCCCAATTACTCAATATTTCTATTGCTGAGTAGATTTTCAGCAGAGGCAGTGCTTTGATTAAATGCTTTCACCATATATCCAGTGTAAACGGGAGTCCTAAATATACAGACTTCTTAAATTACATTCGTTTTTTAGAAGGGGGGGAAAAAAAAAGAAAAAAAAAAAAAAACACACAAAAAAACACACCACCTCCTTTAAATTAGTTTTTAATTTAAGCAGCAAAATCCTAGTGTAACTGATTTAAATTAAAACTCAGTTATTGTGTAGTTCTTATCTTTATGTTGTATTAAGAGGGTACAGTGAGATACTATTGTCTTGGAAGAAAATTGAAACTCTTGCTTAGTTTTAGCATTGTAAAAAGAAACAAATGGATTTTAATATTTTAAGCATCTAGACTTGAACAGCAAATGAATCTCATTAATATCTGTTGTTCTTTATTTAGCTGTTCCTCTTGCTGACATTTCTCCTTGTGTTTTTCATTTTAACAAACCTTTATCTTTAAATTCAAATCCCCAGGACAAATGCAAGAGTGCTGGATTTAATACAAATCTAAAAGTATGCATATCTGTCATTGGGGCTGAAATCTAGATAAATCTTACAAATTATGCAGTGGAACATAAGATTAATTGCTGTGTTTCAAGGTTCTACTTTGCTAAAATACCTTGTGTGAAAAAGAGAAGAAAAAAAAACAAAACAGGATTATAAAAATTAGGTCAAGTGAATCTGGGATTTCAAACATTTATATCCATCACTCATGGCTGCATGGTTATTTCATGGGGTCATTACACAGCTAAACAGCAAAGCTTTTGTTGTTTTGACTGTGTGTTTTTGTATCTTAATATATTTGGAAGTCTTTGAAGTTAAAAACTAGAACTGATTTGCATAGTTTTATAGTGCTTATTTCAGTTCTACTACATCATGTGTTTTGGTGCTCTCACCTGAAGAATCTGTTGCCTTCTTACTAGTACTCTCAAAATAATTTAATGGAGATTCTACAGATTTCGTTGTTCACTATGACCTCAGGTGTGTCTTTTTTTTTTTTTTTTTTTTAGTTCATTTTTCCCCCATATTTAAAGACCAAAATAGATGTCTTGTAAGTACAGATATACTTACACTTTACCTTACACTTTGGTTTGCCAGCTATGTTAACCTACTATGTTAACCTACTATGATATCTGTATTGCCTTGACTACAGAGATGGTCAGCCTGATTAGTTTTAGGTCAGATAGAATATCTTCACAGAATCACAGAATTTCTAGGTTGGAAGAGACCTCAAGATCATTGAGTCCAACCTCTGACCTAACACTAACAGTCCTCCACTAAACCATATCACTAAGCTCTACATCTAAATTTCTTTTAAAGACCTCCAATGATGGTGACTCCACCACTTCCCTGGGCAGCCCGTTCCAATGTCTAACAACCCTTTTGGTAAAGAAGTTCTTCCTAACATCCAACCTAAAACACCCCTGGCACAACTTCAGCCCATTCCCCCTCTTCCTGTCACCAGGCATGTGGGAGAATAGACCAACCCCCACCTCGCTACAGCCTCCTTTAAGGTATCTGTAGAGAGCAATAAGGTCACCCCTGAGCCTCCTCTTCTCCAGGCTGAACAAGCCCAGCTCCCTCAGCCGCTCCTCATAGGACTTTTTCTCCAGACCCCTCACCAGATTCGTCGCCCTTCTCTGGACTCGCTCGAGCACCTTGATGTCTTTCTTGTAGCGAGGGGCCCAAAACTGAACACACTACTCGAGGTGCAGCCTCACCAGAGCCGAGTACAGGGGGACGATCACTTCCCTAAACCTGCTGACCATACTGCTTCTTATGCAAGGGAGGATGTTGTTGGCTTTCTTGGCCACCTGAGCACACTGCTGGCTCATATTCAGCCAACTATCCACCAATACTCCCAAGTCCTTCTCTGCCAGGCAGCTTTCTAACCACTCATCTCCCAGCCTGTAGTGCTGCTTGGGGTTGTTGCACCCCAGGTGCAGGACCCGGCACTTGGCCTTGTTAAACTTCATGCAGTTGACCTCAGTCCATCGGTGCAGCCTATCCAGATCCTCCTGCAGAGCCTTTGTGCCCTTGAGCAGATCGACACACTCACCTAACTTGGTGTCATCTGCGAACTTACTGAGGGTGCACTCAATGCCCTCGTCCACATCATCGATGAAGACATTAAAGAGGACCGGCCCCAGCACCAAGCCCTGGGGAATGTCACTAGTGACAGGCCTCCAACTGGACTTGACTCCATTCACCACGACTCTTTGGGCCCGGCTATCCAGCCAGTTTCTAACCCAACGAAGCATACGCCAGTCCAAGCCAAGAGCAGCCAGTTTCTTGAGGAGAATGCTGTGGGAAACGGTGTCAAAAGCCTTGCTGAAGTCAAGGTAGACCACATCCACAGCCCTTCCCTCGTCCACCCAGCGCGTCACTTTGTCATAGAAGGAGATCAGGTTCGTCAAGCAGGATCTGCCTTTCATAAACCCATGCTGACTGGGCCTGATCGCCTGCTTGCCCTGCAAGTGCTGCGTGATGACTCTCAAGATAATCTGCTCCATGAGCTTCCCTGGCACTGAGGTCAAACTGACAGGCCTGTAGTTTCCCAGGTCTGCCCTCTGGCCCTTCTTGTAGATGGGTGTCACGTTTGCTAGCCGCCAGTCAACTGGGACCTCCCCCGATAGGCAGGACTGTTGATAAATGATGGAAAGTGGCTTGGCCAGCTCCTCTGCCAGTTCTCTCAGTACCCTTTGGTGGATCCCATCTGGCCCCATCAACTTGTGCACATCCAAGTGCCGTAGCAGGTCACCAACCATTTCTTCGTGGATAGTGAGGGCCACTTTCTGCTCCCCATCCCCTTCCACCAGCTCAGGGTACTGGGTATCCAGAGAACAACCGGTATTGCCGCTAAAGACTGAGGCAAAGAAGGCATTAAGCACCTCCGCCTTTTCCTCATCTTTTGTAACAATGTTTCCCCACGCATCCAGTAAAGAATGGAGATTCTCCTTAGTCCTCCGTTTTGCGTTGATGTATTTGTAAAAAGACTTTTTGTTGTCTTTAATGGCAGTAGCCAGATTGAGCTCCAGATGAGCTTTGGTCTTTCTAATTTTGTTCCTGCACAGCCCCGTAACATCCTTATAGTCCTCCTCAGTGGTCTGCCCTTTTTTCCAATGATTATAAACCCTCTTTTTTCTCCTAAGCTCAAGCTGCAACAACAGAGCTCAAGCTCTCTGTTGAGCCAGGACGGTCTTCTTCCACTCTGGCTCGTCTTTGGGCAAGTGGGGACAGACCACTCCTGTGCCATTAAGATTTCTTTCTTGAAGAGCACCCAGCCTTCCTGGACTCCTCTGCCCTTCAGAACCGCCTCCCAAGGGACTCTACCAACCAGTGGCCTGAGCAGCTCAAAGTCAGCCCTCCGAAAGTCCAATACAGCGGTTTTACTGGTCCCCTTCCTGGCCTCGCCAAGAATAGAGAACTCCACCATTTCGTGGTCACTCTGTCCAAGACAGCTTCCGACCACTACATCTCCCACCAGTCCTTCTCTGTTTGTGAAGAGAAGGTCTAGTGGGGCACCACCCCTGGTAGGTTCACTAACCAGCTGCATCAGGAAGCTATCTTCCACGCTCTCCAGAATCCTCCTAGACTGCTTTCTCTGGGCTGTGTTGTACTTCCAGGATATGTCAGGGAAGTCCCCCACGAGAACAAGCGCTGACGATTTCGCAGCTTCTGTCAGCTACCTGTAGAATTCCTCATCCAACTCCTCATCCTGGTTCGGCGGTCTATAACAGACCCCGACCAGGATGCTAGCCTTGTTGGCTTTCCCGCCGATCCTAACCCAAAGGGACTCAACCTTGTCATTCCCAGCCTCGAGTTCCACAACATCAAAAGATTCTCTAATACAGAGAGCCACACCACCACCCCTTCTGTGCTGCCTGTCCCTTCTGAAGAGCTTATAGCCAGTCATTGCAGCACTCCAGTCATGAGACTGGTCCCACCACGTCTCCGTGATGGCAACCAAGTCGTAGCCTGCCTGCTGCACTATGGCTTCCAGCTCCTCCTGTTTGTTACCCATGCTGTGTGCATTGGTGTAGATGCACTTCAGCTGGGCCATTGCCTTATCCCCTGGCCTTGCCATTGTTTCCCCTGGCACAGCTCCAACAAGCCTTGTTTCAGCCCCATCCCCCATCTTACCTAGTTTAAAGCCCTCTCAATGAGCCCCGCCAGCTCCTGGCCCAGGATCCGTTTTCCCCTAAGAGATAGGAACCCGTCTGCGGCCATCAGGCCAGGTGCCGAGTAAAGCGCCCCATGGTCAAAAAAAAACAAGATTTCTGTGCTGGCACCAGCCTCTGACCCATGTGTTTATCAGGTGGGCTTTTCATGTCCTGTCAGTATCCCTCCCTGCCACCGTAGGGATAGACAAAAATACCACCTGTACTCCTGCTCCCTCCACTAATCGCCCCAGCCCCCTAAAGTCCCATTTGATAGCCTTGAAGCTTCTCTCTTTAATGTCATCACTGCCCGCCTGGACTACCAAAAGAGGATAATAGTCAGAGGGGCGTACCAGCCTGGGAAGCTTCCTGGCAACGTCCCTGACCCTGTCCCCAGGGAGGCAGCAGACTTCCCTATGGGTATGGTGGTTTTACGGGTAGGGTCAGGCCGACAAGTAGGGCCCTCTGTTCCCCTGAGAAGAGAGTCTCCCACAACAATAACCCTTCTTTCTTGATGGAGGAAGTCCTGAGGCGTGGAGTCGACTTCCTTGCCCTAGGCATCCTCCTGGGTACACTTTCTACCTTTTCCTCAGCTACTGGTCTCAATCTCCAGGGCCTCAAACCTGTTGCATAAGGACCCCTGGGAAGGCGGGGCCAGAAGGGGAGGGCATCGCCTGCAAGGTCGAGCAGGGACCTGTCTCCATTCCTACTCAACTCCCAGGTCCCCTCCCTCTTCCCAACGGCGAGAGGGCAGGGGGTCCACCCCCATTTGGTGTGTCTCACCCCGGTACTTCTCCTTGAGGCCCTGCAGGGAGTTGCTCCACCAGTCTATCTCCCGCTCACACTCCCTGATATCCCTCAACCTCTCCACGTCCTCCTTGAGCTCTGCCACCATGCGGACCAGGTCATCCACCTGCTCACACCTCACGCACGCAGTTTCTCTGCCTCCCACCGATGGCAGCAACAGGCTCAGACACTTCCCGCATCCGGTGACCTGAACTGCTGCATTTTTGAACAGGTAGTCGGTCTGGGTGTGTACCGTCTTTCTGGAGAGCGCACCGTGCTTGGTGGAGACCATTGCAGCCTAGCTAGCGGCTGTTGTTACAGGAGGTGTTCGTATGGGTGGGGGAGAGCACTCTGCCCTTCCTGCTCGCCCTGCCTACGCCACCTGCCGCGCTAACTGCCGCGCCACTCCCTTCTGATGTGCCACGCCCTGTTTGCCTGCCCTGTTTGCTGCACTCCTGGTCGCTCACGCTCCCTAGGGGCAGCTTTTGAACAGCTAGGGAGGGGGCACTGCTGGCTCCGTCTATGCCTTGTCAGCCTCCCCCATGAGGGCTGCCGGGTCCTGGTGGCTCCCTCAAGTAGGCTCGATGCTGGAAAAACTAGCCCTGCCTGGCCCAATCCCCTGCTCCGCTACAGAACGCGTCTGCCCCGGAGCTGATTGCCTCGGCAAGTGGCAGTGAAATGGCGGTGGCGCCCGATTTAAATAGCCCGCCAATGACACTGCTGGCTCTGCCTATGCCTCGTCAGCCTCCCTCACGAGGGCTGCCGGGTCCTTGCGGCTCCCTCAAGTAGTCTCGATGCTGGAAAAATTAGCCCTGCCTGGCCCGATTAGGTCTTCAACCTAATCTGTTCAGATTTGGAAGGTACAAGTAGAGGTATTGGGATGGAGACACTGAAGTGTAGAGCAACATAAAATTAATATGACTTTGTCAAGAAACATCACGAGCGGCCGCCATCAGGATGAAATGATTATATGTGTAAGCCATGCCACATCTTTTAGTAAAGGTCAGATATTTAATGTATGACTCAAAGGCTATATTATGTGAACTTCCATGACAGAAGACATAACTCTTGGAGTACGTCCAAAGTTCTTTGCTTTCATGACATTTTTCCTTTATTATAGTAAATGGACACAACTGTCTAATTAAAATAATGATTCCTCTAGCTATATTGATACTGCAGAACTTTGATTTTTCCATCTATGGAAAAAGACACTTGTACCTCATGTGTTGCAATAAAGCTGGTGAAGACACTAGAAAATGAGAGTTAAGAGCAGATGAGAGAACTGGAAGTATTAGTCTGGAGAAGAGGAGTCTGAGGGGAGACCTCATTGCTCTCTCAGCTACCTGAAAGGAGGTTATAGCGAGGTGGGTATTGGTCCATCTTCTCAGACTACATGTGATAGGATGCAAAAAGTGTTCTCAATTTGCACCAGGAGAGGTTTATATTGGATATTAGGAAGAATTTGTTCTCAGAGAGGGTAGTCAAACATTGGAACAGGTTGCAGGGGAAAGGGGAAGTGGTGGAGTCACCCACCACAGGGGAGTGGTGGAGAGGTTGAAAGTTGGACTTGGTGATCTTGAAAGTCTTTTCCAACCTAGATGGTCCTGTGATTCTTCTGTGTGGAAAACTGGGAAATACCAGCCATAAAGCAACTTGGGAAACAGCTAAAATTGGACAAATTTAGAGAATTTTTTTGAAGGACATCGGGATAAACATGGACAGAATTCAGATATTCCATGTTCCAGGCACATTCATCAGTCTGGATCTTATAAACATCATTACCTTCTTCTCTGGAGGATGTTTGATAGAGGAAAACATTTGTCTTTGCTTTGGGAAGGCTTCTCCATATTATGCTATGAAATAGAGAAAAAAGTAATTTCTGGATAGTGTAAAATACTATGCTAATGAGTCTGGTCAAGGCCAAATACTTAGAGAAATGAACATATGTCTAAATGTGTTATGAAAATATCAAGGAATCAAAAGAACGTATCTTGAATTATTTAGCCACTGAGAGGCCAATTTTGTACTTACAGAAATTTTAAGCAACTTTAGGAATACAAACAAGTGACTTTTCCAAAGCTTCTTGTAGATGAGAATGGACAATTTGTTTCAAGTTACGAGAGAAAAATCTCACAGGCTTTGTAAAGGCAGGTAAACAAGTAAGTTGACTGTTTTCTCACCCAAACTTCAGATGACATTGTGTAGTTTGCACCCATATAAAGATTTACTTCGTGCATCATGAGGATTAAAGACTCAAGTTCACTGTATCTTTCATAAAATCTTAACTAAAAATAAACAGTGATAGATTAAAATAAAAATTAATTGTGTCTTGAAAACCCCTATATCCAATACTCCTTTCTGACTTAAAGTACAAATGTCAAATTCTGTAAAGTTACTCTAAAAGTGTTAGGTTTTTTTTTTTTTTTTCCCCACAAGTCTTCTGACTTGTCCTCTTTAATACCTTTCTTGATGATCTGGACAAAGGCATCGAGTGCACCCTCAGTAAGTTCGCAGATGACACCAAGTTAGGTGAGTGTGTCGATCTGCTCAAGGGCACAAAGGCTCTGCAGGAGGATTGATGGGCTGAGGTCAACTGCATGAAGTTCAACAAGGCGAAGTGCCAGGTCCTGCACCTGGGGCGCAATAACCCCAAGCAGCACTACAGGCTGGGAGATGAGTGGTTAGAAAGCTGCCTGGCAGAGAAGGACTTGGGAGTATTGGTGGATAGTCGGCTGAATATGAGCCAGCAGTGTGCTCAGGTGGCCAAGAAAGCCAACAACATCCTCCCTTGCATAAGAAGCAGTATGGCCAGCAGGTTTAGGGAAGTGATCGTCCCCCTGTACTCGGCTCTGGTGAGGCTGCACCTCGAGTAGTGTGTTCAGTTTTGGGCCCCTCGCTACAAGAAAAACATCGAGGTGCTCGAGCAAGTCCAGAGAAGGGCGACGAATCTGGTGAGGGGTCTGGAGAAAAAGTCCTATGAGGAGCGGCTGAGGGAGCTGGGCTTGTTCAGCCTGGAGAAGAGGAGGCTCAGGGGTGACCTTATTGCTCTCTACAGATACCTTAAAGGAGGCTGTAGCGAGGTGGGGGTTGGTCTGTTCTCCCACGTGCCTGGTGACAGGAAGAGGGGGGACGGGCTGAAGTTGTGCCAGGGGTGTTTTAGGTTGGATATTAGGAAGAACTTCTTTACCAAAAGGGTTGTTAGACATTGGAACGGGCTGCCCAGGGAAGTGGTGGAGTCACCATCATTGGAGGTCTTTAAAAGAAGTTTAGATGTAGAGCTTAGCAATATGATTTAGTGGGGACTGGTTAGTGTTAGGTCAGAGGTTGGACTCAATGATCTTGAGGTCTCTTCCAACTTAAACAATTCTGTGATTCTGTGATTCTGTGACTTTTTAATTAGCATAGATTCATTTTACGTTTTCATATATAAAATTCTCTTGTCTTTTATTTTGAAATCTATAGGAACCATAGCATTTTAAAAAATTTTGGCATGTTCTTCCCCAGGCCGGGGTATTCACAGTCACTAATATTTTTCTTTAAATGGGTCTGGTTTTAGCTTTCCACACCCTTCTCTGTTGTGTGAATGGCTTCTATAAGTACCTATGTGTATGGATGGAGAAATAATCACCAAAACCAGCAGGTGAGGAGAGAAAAATTATGAGAGAGAGCATATGAAAGTCACCCAAGAACTGAAAATCTCTGGATTGATCTTATTAAAACTGAAAGAAATTGTAAACTCAGGATAATAAAGAGTTGAATTTGACAAAGGCCACCAGCATACCCCACCCCACCCACATTGTATAACTCAGATTATACCCAAGAAGATGGTGGCAGATAATGCAAAAACAATAAAAGAAAAAGATTTTATATATGGTCCTGAACCAAAAAAGGTTCTGAACATTCTCCAGAAGCCAGTGGTGCATCAGTGCTGTGGTACTATTTATCTGCTACTAATTTGAAGTTTGACTCTGTTAATAATAACTACTTAATTGAAAATAAATAAATTCATTGTGATTTACACTTCCCCCTGATTTAACCACTTGACAGAAAAAAAAAAAAAAAAAATGGAATTTACAAATTGGATACAATAAGGTATCGGAAATCAATTTCTTGTCAGGAAATATTTAATACTTTTGCTATTACCAAGACATTTAAAAAGGCTAACAGTGTGACATAGATGACCCTATGAATATAGTGTCTACTATGATTTCTATTAAGTGGCCTTCATTATCAGTAGCAAGAAAATCTGGGAAACAAGTCATATGTTGGAAGTCTCTCTTTCTTTTTCTTTTTCTCTTTCTTTTTCTTTTTCTTTTTCTTTTTCTTTTTCTTTTTCTTTTTCTTTTTCTTTTTCTTTTTCTTTTTCTTTTTCTTTTTCTTTTTCTTTTTCTTTTTCTTTTTCTTTTTCTTTTCTTTTTCCTTTTCCTTTTCCTTTTCCTTTTCCTTTTTCTTTTTCTTTTTCTTTTTCTTTTTCTTTTTCTTTTTCTTTTTCTTTTTCTTTTTCTTTTTCTTTTTATTTTTCTTTTTCTTTTTCTTTTTCTTTTTCTTTTTTTTTTCTTTTTCTTTTTCTTTTCTTTTTCTTTTTCTTTTTTCCTTTTCTTTTTCTTTTTCTTTTTCTTTTTCTTTTTCTTTTTCTTTTTCTTTTTCTTTTTCTTTTTCTTTTTCTTTTTCTTTTTCTTTTTCTTTTTCTTTTTCTTTTTTTTTCTTTTTCTTTTTCTTTTTCTTTTTTTCTTTTTCTTTTTCTTTTTCTTTTTCTTTTTCTTTTTCTTTTTCTTTTTCTTTTTCTTTTTCTTTTTCTTTTTCTTTTTCTTTTTCTTTTTCTTTTTCTTTTTCTTTTTCTTCTTTTCCTTTTCCTTTTCCTTTTCCTTTTCCTTTTCCTTTTCCTTTTCCTTTTCCTTTTCCTTTTCCTTTTCCTTTTCCTTTTTCTTTTTCCTGTTTTGTGAGTACTGAAGTCAAAAGATGCAAAGTACAGTTTATTTTTATTGTTATTACACTCTGGTTAAGACCCAAAGGTTAAAAAACATCCTTTGGAATGGCATCCAGTGCGCAGTGTTTTCTACTTATCTAAAATGTCATTTGTAATATGGGTATGTTTCAACTCAGTTTGTCTCAAGGCCTGTGTGTTGTTTGACACAGTACTCTATGCAGTACATATAGCATTATGTGGATTGCAAAACAGCTCTGAGCCCATGATTGAAACTGTGGCAGCACAATAACCATGAGTTGAGCACCAAAGAATGTGGCAGGTAACCACAAGCTATAATTCTGGCAATCACAACAATGATATTTTGAGAGACTGGATGGCTGCAGTGGTATTTTTCTATTCCCTCTTAAGGTCTCCCTTCAAAGTTAACAGTTCAGTTTTTCTTAGTTGGTCTGGCATGAATGTTTAACTTATACTGGAAAAGTTATTCTGCCACAGCAAGATGTTTAAACTGTATGTCTCCTCTCTGTTTTTTATTCACAGACATGGCTATGTCAGTGTATGGAAAAAAGATGCAAAACTTAGAAGATTATGAATAAGATCTAAGATTTTATTAACATGGACAAAGAAAGCAGATAGTTTGTATTTGAGGGGAAAAAGAAACAAGAAAGCTAGCATTCTTCTCATAGCACATATTATTTCTTAAGTAGGAAAAGAAAAACATAAAATGTTATTACTTGAAGAACTTGAATAACAAGCAAATTTCATATGTTGCAAATATATTTGGACAGATAAAAAAAAAAAAAAAGACACTTGTGGAAGAGGTGTTGCTGCCACAAATTGGAGGTGGTAAAATGCAGTTTAGCATATTCATAGCAGGATGGTCTTACTGATAAAATTTTTCTCATCTAATTTTGGCTTCAAATGATCAGGTAGAATGAAAACAAGTGAATAGCACAAATATTTAAATGCCTTGTTTGAAGTCGTGGCAATACAGTGTTTGTCAGCACATGGTTAATTGTATCAACCATTTTACTCATGACATATCTACTGCTACATGTGTAACCAAATGTAAGTCTCACTGTTTTCTCCTTCCCACTTCCATTTAGAGAAAAGACTCATGAAAAAGTACTGTTGCTTTCCACCATCTCCAAAGAACAAGTTACTTTTGCCTCAGTCAGTTTGGTTCAAGAATTGCAACCACTATATTTATTTGAGCATTTCCCTTAAACTAAAATCCCTGGCTACTTTTCATAGATAAGCTGTTATGTACCAAATTGATTCTCAGTGTTATTTTAAAAGAAATATGACACTGATCTATTATTTGACCACCATCTATGCCTAAGAATGCAATTAAAAACCTACACATTGCTTTTTTTTTTTTTTTTTTTTGTCTAAAGTAAATGACATTACTTTTTGTCATACTTACTTTGGCCAATATTTATTGTTTGATGGTTTGATGGTGCTGTAGATGAATGATGAATCATACTGCCTGAAGTGGCATTTCAGCTGTTGAAACACGTGGTGAATATTTGAGTCTTCACTACAAAAACTGACCTACTGATAAACACAAATATCTGATTTAGATGCTACAGATGCTACCATGGTTACCTTTTAGCTTGAAATCGTCACGTCATAGAAAATGTGAAGTATCTTCCCATAATGCTCCAAAATGTGGGTAAGCCCAGTACAGAAAAACATTTAAGGGAAGTATCCATGTTCTATCGTTATCCATATATCAATCTTATGACATTATTTTTCCTGTAAAAACAGCTAGTTTATTTTTTCTCTTTTAGTGTAAGGTATCTTTTGTTTCCAGTAAAGATTATGTTGTTCAGTGACCTATGTTTGTAACGATGAGGAGACATAAATTAAAGTGCTTCTGCATGTGACAGAATTTAAAGGGCACGATTCACAATTGCCATTCAAAGGCACAGATACATTTGATTCACTGAGGTGAATCAGAAGATAAACTTTTATCTATATTTTCTTTTGTTCAGAGGTATTGGCTCCTCTGGTATCTGTTAACTACCAATAACAACTACCAATAGGTTTGCCTTTCATATTGTTCTCATGCCTTCTGTTGTGGAAGTCTGGGAAATACCAGGTGGACCAAACTAGTTTCACTTGTGTAGAATGAGATTAAGGATTTGAAAACTGTTTTCTTTCCTACACTGACTTTTTTTTTTTTTTTTCTCCTTTTATTATTATTATTATTTAATCATAACATAATCAGCTTCTATTTTTAATCATTTTGTGAATTTAAATAGAACTAACACATCACTGTAGGTCAAACAATGCTCTAATAAAAGTGGTATTTTCCTTACTGTTACTTCATAAACTGAAAAATATTTAACTCCCACAGAAACCTATTAATGGGGAATATTTATAAAGTTGCAACTGATATAAACCTTTCCATGATGTTTCATATTTTACTAGAACATACAGACTAGATGGTGTGTCAGACCTCTGAATGCTGATACAACATATCAGTTGCATCAGCTTGAATGCTGTCCTCCCCTGGACATTACTGAAAAAAACTCCTCTATCATTACTGAAAAATCCTGTGTAATTAATTAGAAAGCAGCAATCAGCTTATAGAATTCTTGAAGTAGCTTTTGGTTTCTAAACAGGATGATCTATCACTGGCATTTAAGAAAAATATACTTAGAAATCATCTTAAGTGCTATTTAATGCTAACTTCCATTTCTAATACCTACCAGATTTATCTGTGAGAACAAACTAAGAGAAAATATTTGTCTAAAATGGATGAAAAGAATATCCCTTCCCATCAATTTTCTCCAGTGCTTTTTTGGAGGATACCTTTAAGATCCGTCATTGTGAGAGAACTGCTTGTCTTATATTTAACTGTAGAGGAAAACGGCCACTGTCCTTTCTGCCAAAATAGAGAGTCTCTCCTTGCTTTAGGCATCACAAGAGAGAACTAATCTCATGAATAAAAATGTTGACTTATTTATGTGCTGAATTATACATACATTTAATAATAACAGAATAAAGTGAAGTAATAATATTTATACAGAGTCTAGATGAATGTGTGAAAGATTTATGTAATGTACCCAAGGTTCTCTTGATATAAAAAAGCATAGTACTGAAACAGATAGAGATATGAATTTACACCCATCCACCTTCTAATCCTGCCCATTATATATCATACAGACAATTTCATGTATAATAAAACTGGGCAAATTCTTTTTAGTACATGCTTTTTTTAACTGTAAACTGTGCCTTGGAATGAAATACACCAGAGTTAATACATTGCCATCTGTCTTTATTTTGCTTACCAACTGGATCATATCCCTCACACAGAGCATATTATTTTTGAAATAAGCAAGCTCCCATTGACAAAGAAGACCATAATGGCTTTGTAAGAGACAATGTGGTCTGCTGTGCAGAAGTCCACATTTGAAAGCTCCTGAATTACACACTAAAAAAAGTTTTTTCTTCAGATATATGAATTCTGAACATGACAAAGATGTCTGCAAAAATAAGCCAGACCTTCTGATTCTGGCTTATTTTTGATTCTGGCTTATTTTGAATCTTGCATAATAACACTGAAAAATGCATTCAAAACATACCACAGTGTAGTGTTAGTGTTTCATAGCTACTTCATCCCATTGGAAAACTAGAAAAGACACATAGTGGAGCCAAAATCTATTGTGGTTATTTTATAAGGCAGCTTAAAATAGTTTGTGTCAATGGTTCATCTTGAACAAATCTGAAAATTGATCTGTGCAATTGCTTACAAAATATTAATAGGAGTGCAAACTAAGGTAATCCTTGCTAAAGGATGCTTAATCTCATCTGATCAAAACTTTATCTCTTTCACCCTTTCAATTCCTTCTTATAATCTCCAAATTTCACCTGTTTAAAAATGGTTATTCATAAAAAATTATTGTGAAGTCAAGGGAGCTTGAGTGATTGTGGAAGTTACTGAAATGAATCAGAAATAAAGTAATATCTATAAAAAATGTTGTCAAAAATCCCAGTGGATATGGGAATCCACTTTGTTCCCGAGCCTTAATTGATTTTCCTTCTGTTTCTGGTGGTCATTCAAAAGGGTGATAACTGGGGAAGTTGTTCCTATGTGACTTTCAGAGATGACTGAAAGATTCTGGTTGGTTTATTCACTGTGATAATGGCTTCTATCTCTAGACCTAGGTGAATGGAAAAGGTCACCCTTTACCCATCCTGAATATGAATACTGAAATCTTTTCAGTGAAAATCCAAAATCTTCAATATGACAGTTACAGTGATATTTCTCTTCTTGATCAGTATTTCCTTCATATATTTGAGTGTCAGGAGGAGAGACTGGCTTATGGAAAACAACTGGGAAAAACATGAGGTGGCACAAGGGGACAACTTCACAGTGATTTGAAATCTGATTGCAAATGCTTTGTTTAGATTGTAAAGAAAGGAATCACGTTGACATTTCCAAACAGAAAGAAATACAAAGACATATTTCTTCTGTTCTAATATTATCTTCACAGCCAAAAATAAAATACTCTGGATTTTCTAGAAAAGATGGAAATACGTTGCAGGAATTAAATCATTTTTGGAAAGGACCAAGTCTGCTAAAACTCAAATTTTCATATTTAGATGGATTATATATATATCTGGAAGAGACTCACTGTTGATGCTCAGTTTATCATGTGAACTTTCTTAGAATGAAGAGGTACAGGTAGGACGTTTCAGGTACAGGTAGGATTGAAGAGAGAGGTGTTTTGTTGCCTTATCAACTAAGCAGTGATTGGTTTTTAGTGTGGTTTAGTAGCCTCTTAATGTTATGGACCTATTTAATCAGAAGATCTCTAGTCAAAATGGGGTTGGACCTGTCTTTGTATCTGCTTTTTGATACTTTTGGATTTCATACTACTGAAACAAAGGTTATATCTATAAGCTGTATAAGTCTGACTCTACTCTCTTTCTTTATTACAGTTACTATTACTTACTGTTACAGTTCATGGCAGCAAATTCTAGAATAAATAGAATATTTTGTGTTTATTTTGCCTTTGGGCAGTTGCTGCTTTCTCTATGTGCCTGAGCCACTTAGAGAATAAGTTATGTGGAAATGGAACTTATCAATATCTGGACAAATGTGACAGCATTGATTTGCAAGTTACAGAAAATAAACCAGCTTCATCACTCTGTGACTGGGAAACATTATCTATCTATCTATCTATCTATCTATCTATCTATCTACTTGTTGGTCTATGAAGCAACACTTAGGAGTTGCTGGTAGGGTGAATCCTTGTACTCTGAAAAAATATGTTGCATTGTAACTCTAATGAAGTAAAAATAAATAAATAAACAAACAAACAAATAAATAAATAAATAAAAACAGATATGTTTTTATAGAGCTGACCAGGACAACTATTTGTTAAAGCTTTTAGTCCAAACTATATTTGTATAATTTATTCACAAAGAAAAGATATAAAATTTTGAATGTCTTTACAAAACAAAATTGTTCAGCATTTCTTTTGCTATTATTTCTCACAGGAGAAAGAAGTAGTAGAAGCAAAAACTTTAGTAAACTTTTAAAGACAAGATGTCAAATGTCTATATGAAGTACTGTAGCCTATTATACATTTTGACTTCACCTCTTTTTTTTCTTTTTTTTTTTTTCCCCACCTAGATAATAGAGTCTTGACCATTATACTGACTTAAGTAACTGATATTGTGATATTGTAGACAGATGTTGGCTCAGATCTGCTTGGATTAGGTTTCTTGCAGAAATTTACAGATATGGACATATTATACAGACATCTAAGTTTTCAGAAACTAATCTATTACAGATGCCCTTTAAGCTTTTCAGACTGGGTGTTTGAAAACATTTCTGCAGTGTGCCATATCAATTTGCCACTTGAGAACAGAAAGAAGGGAAATGAAGAGTTACGGTAGCAATCAGCTACTAGAACATGATTTAATTTTAATATTAGAAAGTTACATTAAAAATACTGATTATTTATTTATTTATTTTAACTCAGAGGAAATAAGGGAAAGGTGTTATGAGTTCTGAGCATCTGGTTTCTGTTTCTAACTTTCCTGTATTTCTAAAAGTCATTATGTATTGGATTATAGGGCCAAGGAAGAACAAATGATATGACTGAGTAGCCAAAATGAATTGTTATGTTCCTCTTCTAGCTCCTATTGGTTTTGGAACTGTGAAGGGTCCAATTACAATTTTACTTTGAATGTTTCTGGCTTTTCTTGTTCTCTGTTCAGGAAACAGATGAATGGGTACACTGTTGTTCATATTGTAGTAGGGAGGTAGCAATTCATCCTGGACAAGGCTTGTGTGACTTGGCAAATATTTCCACACCTCCTCTCCAAATAAATAAATACATACAATAAATACATAAATAAAACCTTTAAATGAAATAAGGGTTTAAATAGAACAAAAAGGTATGGAGACAGAATTTTCCAATTTTATAAATGTCTCTCCTAATTAATGCATTTATCTTTTCTGCATCAGTACTGATATGTTTTTATTCATTCAGCTACTTAGAAGAACAAAACCTGAACGTATTTCAGATCTTACTATAAAATGCTGGAAACTCTATGTATTTTTATTTATTTATTTATTTACTTATGTATTTTTATTTATTTAATTATTTTTCCAATGTTATTTACATTTTATCTCATCTCATTCATTTCTGTGGCACTCACTTCAGCTGAAATGAGGCCTAAAGTCTGTTCTTGAAGGGTCTATTTTATCTGAAGTGCTTACACTATGATTCAATTTGTTCAGTGTTTTCTGCCTCTCTACTTGACTGCTTAAAGATAAAAGACAAAGTAACATAAAGGCTGAAATCCAAAATGCAGATTTTAAAACCATCACTCAGCTTTCACAGTCACCTGGAAGCAAGATTTCAGTAGACCTGTCCAAAACTTCTTCTGCCCCAACAGTGCTGCATGGCTGACAGCTCACAGACATCACCGTTTTCATTTTCTTTAAGAACTTTGAGCTGACAACATCCCTCAGAATAGTTTTGGTAGGCTGGATCTTATAAAAACACAGAGAAGGAAAGGGTTTTTGTTCTCTTAATGCACCTTTTGTCTACTAGTCCTGTGACTGGATCTCTCAAATGAGGTACTGCAAATTTGGCCTGAGCTTCTTTTTCCATTTGAAGGAAACCAGACACAATTTCTAACATTCAGACTACACAAGCATCTTTGGGGTATTCTTTTACTCTCACCTTTTAAGATACTGTGAAAAACAAAAAATTTCCTGAGGAAGAAAGTAGTGGCTAGGATACTTTTTTAGAAACAGGCTGGTCTGTATTTAAATACTGTGTACTAATGCTTGGAAGTGCAGAATGTAGAATGTAGACTAAAGAAAATCTCTTGAGTCATGTACAACTAAAACACTGTTTTTTTACTTCTGAAATGAGGATCTCAATGAACTCAGATAAACAGAGGTTTTGTATCAAGTTTTAGCACCCTCCATAGCAGACTACACATTGTGGCAGGTCTGAATGTGGAGATGGAGTCCAGCTAACATCATTTGAGCTAAGCAGTATCCGAGGAAGGTTATAGGATGTCTAGCAAGAAAAATAATGTACCTTCTCACATGTGTGAAGCAGAGGAATAAGTATATTTAGTGCTTCAAATACTTGACAGTAGGGTTTTATGCTAAACTACCTCCCCTGGTTTTGTGCATGAATCTGACAGTATTTAAAGGGAGAAGAAGATGCAGGTGGACATCTCTCTTGTGCTGAAACGCCTTAACCAAGGTTTTCAACCTATTACTGAAATACAGGCCCAGATTTTTGGCCCTGCTAAGGAAACATCTCTCACAAGTATTACTGATGTGATGTTTAAAAGTAGGAACAAAGGGACATTTAGTTCCTCATATCACATATATTCTGAATCTATCTATTTCATTTTTAATCTACATGTGCCTTAGTGGTCCTTAGTTTTAATGTCGTATTCTAACATCCTTCTATTCCACCAGGTCCTCAATCTATCCAGTTTGTAGAGCCTGGGAGACAACTGAGATGTTGGCAGGAGAGGACCTGGATTAGAGGAATTTATTTTCAGGCATGCCTGTGAAGTGTCAGTCATGTTGTTAACACTAGATAATCTGAAACTGGCAAATGTGAGGAAATTAAATTTAAAGCTGGCACTTCATCTTTAATTCACTGTTCTGTGTGCTGTAATGATATAATTTTACAGCAGTGTGAATTAAGGTTGGAGTAGGATCAGACTTTAATCTGACTTATCTGTTTTTTGTCAGTTTAATCTAGTTTAACAGCATGTTTAATTTGGAAGACTTTCCAAGTCACCTAAGGGAATTGCCTTATAGTTCAGCACAGCATTTGATACTGAAATCTAAAAAGAGAAAAACTCAACAGTCTCCTTTCTTCTACCTGATAGTGTTCATATTATCTTGGATGGTGTTGATATTATCTTGGAGTAGAGTGTGACTGTAATAACCAGGGGCTGACCGAAACGTGGACCTTTAGCACCGTAAGCAAAGGACTTGAGTACACTAAAGAGAAGTTTTTGGTACTAATAGCTGTTTAATGTCATTGGTGCCAACAACAGACAGTGAAATGATCATTAACACTAGGACCATGTATCCACATTCTACAAGTGTGATTCTGCTAATATTGTTTTCACAAGTGGATTTTATTCTTGAAGTAAAAGCTCAGTATATTTTCATAACTTGACAATTTGCTGGACAGGCTTCAATCTGAACTAAGTAGAGGATTTGTTTATACCCACTACACGTTTTTTTCCAGATCTTTTCAACAGTACAATAGTTCAATTCTTTACCCCATGACCTCACTATATTTTATTTCACTTCATCTTCAGATAAACAGGGAGAAATTTATACATTATTCATGCTGGGCTTCTCTCTTATTTTATAGTCACAGCCACATTAGCAAAAGAAGAGTGATAAGCAATATTTTATAAATTAAATTGTTTACCACCTTGTCTTGACCATAGAACTTGTCAGTGAACATATTTTCTTACTCCTATACCTAGTGCTTTACGTAGGCATGGATAGCATAAGCTAGCCAAAGGGAGCAAGAAGCAGATAAAGAATTGAAAAAAAATAATATAATAAAGCTCTGTATCATGCCAGAGCCTGTGATACTGCTGTTCTTAGCTTCCTGTTAACCACAAAGCAAGGTGAAAGATCAACACAGACAAGGACAGTTACGTCAGTTACAAGCATGTGTTGGAAACAGCCTGTGACAAAGCATCTTCACACATAAGAGCAAACAAACTCACTATACTAGAAATACTACTTCTGGTTTTCCTTTCTCCCCAGGTAGAAAGACAAGAGTTCAACCTTTGAAATAAGGAATGGGTCCAGCCTCAAATAATGACACTAATGGTATGGATTTGTCCATGAATACCTTAAAGTTACAGACATGCTTTCATAAATTGGGGTTTAGTTCTAAAATGAAGAGAGCAAAAACATTTTGTGTAGATTGGTTTGGCTTTATTCAACAAGACATATGGCTGTCTAATTTCAAATGAGAGCTCAGACCTATTGTACTATATACATATGTTGTACTATTTACCTATGAACACAACAAAGTGTTATTTAAACATTAAAAAATGGGATTTTACATACTTAGCTTCACGGACATAGTATGAACATGTTGGTGTACTTCTCCCAGTTACATTCATTTAAAGGCATTTTGTGCCCTCTGGTGACCAATCAGAGCTCCATTTTTCCAGGTTAGCGGCGACCTTTTTGATACCAGGACTCTTTTTAAATATTAGTAAAATTTTGTACTCATAGGTTGGGCTAAAGTAATAGCATACTTAAAAAAATGCATGGTTAGTTCATACTTGTTTTTATTATTATTATTTTTTCCATATACTTTAACTTGTCATATGATAGACTTTCATTTAAGGTTGGATTTCTAAATTCTCAATTTGGCCCTGTAATCAAAGCATTTCATCCAGAAATGGTCATATGAGGTAAAATTTGGAAAAAAATCATTGCGAGCTACTTGGTGGATTGAATTACCTATCAAAGCAAAAGGAATTTAATAACGTACAAATATCATGTCATAGTAACAATACATCTTGCAAAAAACATTTTCCATACTAAAAGATCATAGAATAAATCACATTCATGACTTTTTTACAAAAAAAAATCAAAGTGATTTTTAATTTCTTTTTTTATATCTATGTAAATATTTTGTCCTGTAGTGTCTTATGTTTAGAGGCATCACTAGAACCAAAATGTAACCACATTTATAAGTGAAGCATTGTGTATTTAAAACAGTATACAGAAAAACAAAACAAAACAAAACAAAACCAAAAACCTGTCAGCAAATCAAATCTTTCCTGGCATATAAATAAGCATATGCATAAAAAGAGTAATTGAATTAATAAGTTAATGTAATACTTCAAAAAATTTGAGGTATTATAAAGAGGCACAAAATAGTTAGAATTCAGTTAGATGGAGTTGTCATCAATACTTCTGGAAAAGTTGTCATTTAGATCTTACTTTTTTCTTTCATAAAAAAAAAAAATAAAAAGTGTATGATATGTTGTCATACCACAGCTTGGCACCAATCCAGTGCTGTAGGGGGAAACCATCATAAAATGTATTTTTCCCCTGAGATTTTCATTTACCATCCAAGAACTACCCTGAAGAAGGAGAAAGGACAATTTGTCCTTACCCACAATACCACAGGTTTTTTGTATTGTTGCAATCTAATATTTTTTCTGGCAATAGCCCTGATTAACAGTCTGATTTGTCTTCTTGTGGGCACCTCAAAGCCCCATGAGGTCAGCTGAATGTTTTGTGCTGATTTTGGTAGGTTTTGGATTGGGTTCTAAAGGAAAGAGGCCCGGCATACTAAAACTAAGAAAACAAACAAGCAAGCAACAACAACAAAATAGTCAATATCTTTTCCCAAGGATATAGTATTGTTTTTAGGGCAGGCCTCTCAATTTGAAAAAGTGCCAGTGTGCTTAATAGTAATAGTTACTTAAGCTGTCAAAATGTTTGGAGAATTAATTAATGTTTGCAAAGTTTGTAAGTGAATTAAAGAAAGTGCATAGGATTGTAGTATTGTTTGCAGGTCTATTTTTAATAAATCCCTCTTGATCATAATTCATTGTCCCTCCGATAATTCATCTAAGCCTTTTCAGTCAACACTTTCTGTTCCAATCCATATTAATTAACTATATTGGTCTGTTGGTGCTACAGCATTTACCGTTCTCCCTCTGGTTTCAGAACACTGTAATTAAAGCAGTCCTAAGAGAACTGATTAATGAATTGACCTGAAATGCCTTATTATAGATCCTACACAAAACTTACTTTTAAAAATGTACTACAAAGTTTTGTAGAGTTTAGCTAGAAAGCCACTAGAGCCTGAAGACTGATTCTCTCTGTAAAACACAGAAGACCAAAGTATAAAATTAATTTTTTCCTCTACCTCTGTGTGTAAATCAATCTCGGGAAGTGCAGCTTTACAAAGGGTAGCTCAGATTAGAGAGTGGCATTTGCTTATGCAAAAGATTAGTTTCTAATTCTACTATAAGAAAGACATAAATATATATTTCTGTTCTCATTTGAAACTCCAGTGATTTCATTAATGTTCTTATTATGGTATTGACATTTTTTTTTTTTTAATTATTATTATTGTTGTTATTTATATCACTATTTGTGATTTCACTTTTTTTTTTTGTGATCTCCTTTGGTAATTGTATATATGTGACACTACCAGGAAATAATATAAGTAACTTTCTTTTTCTTGTCACCACCAAGAATGTTTTAGATTATTTAGTTAGTTCTTTGTTAAGAAATAAAACTTTGGCTACTGGGGGCAGGGGGAGAAGAGAACAAAAAGATCCTGCCAGAAATGATCTGTACATGTAATTTGTAACACAGGCAGTTTGGTTGTTCAGACATTTTCCTTCTCACACTTCTCCAGTTAAATGAATGAAAACTATTCTTTTCAATATTTTTCATATGCTGGATTCTTGTTATAGGATAAGGAGAGAAGCAACCAGATGCTTATGAAATTGTAGTGGGGGAAAAGAGAAAGGGCTATTCATGGATGGATGGATTTGGAGAGGGGTGAAAAGGGTGGTAATATAATAAGTTGAAGTTTTTTTGTTGTTGTTTTGTTTTTTTCCTTAGGGAAACAAATGAGAGCAAAAGTAAATGCAGTGTGAGAGCACACAGTTTTCTTATTTATTTATTTATATATTTACTTAACCATTAAAGTTTGAATTAGTTATCCGTGCTAATATAACTTTAAATGTTTTGTCTTTGGAGTATACTCAGGAGAGAATATTTTTTGTGTGTTTTTCTTTAACTGTGGATTGCTATGAAATAAAATTCATATGTAGCAAAATGAATTGCTACATATATGATTGCTTTGCCATCATATATGAATATGATTGCTTTGGTGCTAATAACCAGATTCCATGGAAAACAGGATTTTTATAAAAATTGTCAGATACCTGAAAATGACTGCACAATGCAATAATCTGAAAACACCACAGACAATTATGGTAGTCTACTGAAGTGGTATCGTTTCTCTATAAATAGAAAAAAATCTATCACACTACCAAGAATTGGAGGGTGTCCAAGAATATGTCATTCTTCTAAAGCGTTATTTTAAAAAAAAATAAAATAAAAGAATGAAGCTTCCATTCACTGAGACTAAATGTTAAAAAAGCAGAATTTTTTGAACAGTCCTAATTTAATGAATTTACAAAACTGATTTCAGAAAGATGAATGAGAATGAAGTATTTTGTGAACTAGCCAATGCCACTGTCAGAGCTGAAAACAGTGCCTTATTTTTAATCCCTTCAATCTACCACCCATCCTTTTGTTCAAAATGGACATAGCTCAGCCCTGTAAGGTTAGTATTAAATGTTATCTACTAAATCCAGCCAAATTTAATCCTTCCTTGAATCATAGGAGTAACTCAATATAGTAAACTACCTTTAGGTTGGAGTTTCACATTATAGTTTTAATTGGGTGGATTTTTTTAATCCCTTTATTTCAATAAGAACGACCCATATGCTTGTAGTTAGGTATGAATTAAAGTCTAAAAACTGTGAAAAAAAAATATGTATTGTGAAAGTCCTAGTTCTGTGTGAAGGCCTGAAGACAGCATTAATCCTGACCTGCTACATGAAATACTGACTCCAATATTTAACTAAATTATATGTTCCAGAAAGGCACAGGGTATTTCTGTGAGCAGAAATACCAAGATGCGTAAAAAAAAAAAAAAAAAAAAAAAAAAAAAAACCATAAAACAGTTTGTTAAAATGATACCTACAAGTTTTATTGAGTTGGGACTTACTTTATTGGAAGGACTTTAGGAGCCCAGACATGTACCAAAAATATTCTTTAAGTAAATAAATAATAACAATAAGCTAATTGGAAATGGGACATATGAAATATTTGAGGAATTTCTGTGATGTCAGGGTTCAAGAAAAGATTTCTCATTTTAACTATTAGCTCACTTCTATTCTGGTAGCCCCACAGTTTCATCTCCAGAGCCTCAAAGTTTAATAACTGATGGTTTTAAGACCTAGAAAACGAACAAACAAAAAAACAAATAAACAAAAACTGTATGTCAGATGCCAGTTATCAAATTAAAATCATTGTCTATATTAGCTTTATCCACAAGATCTCAGAACTAATATCTGCAATTTTATGCCCAGCAGTGAAGAAGTACATCACATACTAAGTAATCCTCAGTGTTGACGTTTCCCACATCTTTGCATTAAAAGTATAAACTTTTAGAGTTCAGTAATTCATTTTATTCAGTTGATCTGCTGGACAAAAACAGAGCCACTGATTTCAGGTTGATAGATAATAATAATAATTTAGCATAAAAATAGTTAAATGATGTTCTCTCTCTCTCTCTGTTTTCTCCCTTGAGAAACTTTTTTTTTTTTTTTTTTTTTTTTAATGGCAATTCAGCTGGGGAAACTCTGAAATTCAAGATGCAGGAAGAATTCTTTCAATTCCACGTTGCAATACTCACTCCATGGCATTGTTAAATATTTCTCATTTTATTAATTGGATTGACCCCAAGAAATAGAACCAGTGACTCTTGAATTTTCCAGAGAATGAATCTTTTCATTTGAACTAATGGTAAGTTACCCCCAGAAAATTGAGTTTGCGTTCATAATGAAGTTATGAAATCTACTGCTGAATTCATTAAATTGGAACAACTTTTATTTCATTATAGTAACAAACACAGCAAATTAATTTTCTCAGCTAGGCATCAGTATATGTTTTTTAATAGAGAACACTATTATGTGTGAACAATTAAAATCATTTACATTTGGAGAACATTGATTATGAATGATGTTTTTATCCCATTAATACAGCAAAACCAATCAAAACCGAATGTTAAAGAGCTGAAATTGTGCATTTAAACTAATAAGTAAATTATGTGCAGATGTAGACAGGAGTCTGGAATTTGGTACAAAATGTTGGTTGTGACTGGCACATATGATTAGCAAATTTGCACTGTCCCTTAAGGTCTAATTAAGCTCTATACACTATAAGACAGAAAGCTCCATACACATAATTACCCATTGTGTGCTTGCTTATCTATTAAAAATATTACTTTTGTTGTATTTAATTATGCATGAAAAATGACGAATGTCACTTTATCTATGTAATCTTATCATGTGATCATTCTGCCTGTCAAGGAATGCCAGTATTTTAATTCTTTATTACACAACAAACATTTTTTATACAACAACTTGAAGATACAATTATATATATATACATATATATATACATATAAATATATATATTTAATGAAACTTTTTATAAGTTGTTACCTTTTTTTTTTTTCTTTTCCTAATAACATCTTTTTGGATAAATGGAGAGCTATCTGTATGCAATTGCATCTTTTTCTTTTTTTCTCTCTCTTTTTTTTTTTTTTTTTTTTTTTCCTCTGTTTTTTAACTGAAATAGGAAATAAAAATCAAGCTGTCCTACAATACAATATGGATACCCTACAATAAAGAAAGGGTAGGTCTCTCTGCAAGTAGGGTCTATGCTCCTTGTCACTTTCAGACTCCTAAAGTTGTTTTACTTCAGAATCAGTACGGCCAGGGTGAAAAAAAATATTCTTTTCTGCAGGCAACAAAATATGAGGAAAAATATGCATTAATCCAATAAGATTTTTAATACTCTTCTTGAGAACTTACCTTGCCTGAAGATATTCAGCATAGTGCACGCCTATGCTGGCATAATGGAAAAATAATCAAAGCAATAAAAATTCAGATTAAAAAAAAAATATGTTTACACAGCCAATAGTGAAAGTAATATTTTTAAGCCTGAATGCTAACTCAACAAGAAGGCTTCTACTCAATCACCTGATGCTCCTAAGGAAATTTAGGTCTCATCATACTATAGTGATATATATATACACCATAGAAAAATAGGGCTGGAAATAGACCTTTGGAGGTCAAGTTGTCTGCTGCTTTGCCTGAAGGCAGAATCAATGATTCCTCACAGATGTTTGTCTAAACCAGTCTCCATGAAATGAGTACTAGCAACTTTTTTTATCTCATCAGTTCTTAACTCTTGCAATTGCCTGGAAGTCAATAAGGTGACTACTCATATGTCTAGCCCAAGCTCCTTTCATCACTATGTGTTTTCTCATGTGTTTCCTTAATATGAATGTGACATTTGCCTCCTTCCAGCAGTGGCATTTAAGCTTAGGAACTATGACTCCTCACTTTACTTTAATCAGTAAATAAAAATCTTATTGTAGGTGCTAAGGAATGCATAAACTCTCTAGCTATAGGAGAAAAGGACATTCAGATGTAGGGAACGTTATGATCTTATGTCAGCGTGCTCCAAAACCACCTGAGTACCTGAGGCAAAGTAAGTGCATGACAATCCATATGATTTTTTTTTTTTTTTTTTTTTTTTTTTCATGCAAAACAAATATTTATGTTCACTTTGGTGGCTAAGAAAATATTAGTAATTTATTCTGCCAAGAACAATAATGTGTTTTATATACACTGAACTGTATTATACAACAGAGAAAGGGGAGATTTCTCTGCTAATGTTTAGAAACGGTGCTTCTGAAAAGCAAAGTCTAATTCACACAGATGTGGCTGCTGTTTGCACCACAACTCTGCTGGCAGCCAGAAGTTTCATGTGGAAGCTTACCAAAAGACAAATCCCTTACACCCAGAAATCACAGACGTGTGCAGCTGATTACTTCCCTCCTTCCTGATTTTTTAAATTGCTCTTCATTCACAGCAATTGAATATTTGGTCAAACTACTGCCATATTCTTCCTTCAAGTCACTATGCTATGAAGAGGCATGCACCCTGCATAGAATAGAGCCATCTGTACCCTTTCAGATGTAAGTGATGTTTGTTATCTTACTTCTTGTTGGTATTCATCTGCAATTGTACCAAGAAACAGTGCCTGGTCAGTCTCTCAGACTAAGTAGCCATAGATGATTACCTTCCTGACTGACTAAAGTCTATAGGTGTGAATCTGTCCAGATAAAGCAGATAAAGTGAGGGACACTCTGTGACTTATAGAATACCTGGACTGGGCTCACTTCCCTGTCTCTTTCCTCAGCAGCTGCCAGTTCATAACAAAGCTTAGTTGCAGCTCCTGCACGACCTTCCCCTTCCACCCCTTCCAACTAAAGCCAGTAGAGTGACCCAGCTAGTTCTAATGTCCTAAAAGATAGAAAAAAAAATAGAAAAAAAGATTAATTCTCAAATGGAAAGATGAGTTTTTTTTTGTTTGTTTGTTTGTTTTTTTTTTTTTTTTTTTCCAATCAGAAATTAAGAAATTAGAGAAGGGTTAGTTTGTAAATATTTCATGAAGAAAACTTTCTTGGCACCACTATGATTTGAGTATCAAAGATACGATTTTTGCATGCAGAGTAGACCATTAGTGGGGCTATAGTTTGACTAGCTGTGAGATCATGGTAATCACACATTTTGACAAATTACTTTTCTTCCTCATTAACTTCAGCTTTTCTCTGGATTAGTTTGAACCAGCTGTAATTCATCTAGGCTTTGGTCTCCTCCCTGCTCTGAGAGATAACTGGTAAACAGCACCATCTGCATGGAATAAGAGAGGCAAAGCTGCTTTTTCAGTTAAAGATTGTTGTATTTTGTTTTGTTTTGCTTTTTTTTTTTTTTTTTTTTCCCCTTTCATTACAGAAAGCAAAGCAGCACCAGCTGAAATTAATCTTTATGATGAATAAACAATTTATTCAGTCCTTGTGAACACCCAGATGGATTAGTGGGAAAGGAAAAGATTTACACTTTGTAGATGATTGCTCTCTATGCCACACAGAGAAAATGTGATTACTTGTGTGTGATGATATTTGTACTTACTGGCCTCATAACTGCATCTGCACCACTTACGGTACAGTGACAGAATGTTATCTGGGGTGAGTTAGTGTTCTCCTATAATGTCAAAAACCATTCAGATCTTCATTTCTAACATTTTATTTAGTAGGAAAATATGCAAATGACTGGAATAAAAACATACGTAGTCTCTATATATATATATATTACTGATTTAAATATATGCATATATATTTAAAAAATATATACGTTTTTGAATCTGAAAATAAAGCCAAAATACCTTTGTTTTTCTCTTTCAACCTAGATTAATAACCTGTAATTGTGACTGAGGCTATGTAGATGATGATGAAATTTTCACATCAGTGATTGTCTCGTAAACTAACAAGAAATTATTTTCTTCTTGGTCCAGATTACTCTGGGATAAATTCAAAAACAAAATGGGTCACACAGATCAACTCAGAAACTGATGTCAGAGAGCAACATGTGGTAAAATAGAAATAAGTCACTCACAAAATCGTTTTGCTGAATCAGCAATAAACTATTTTATTATCTGCTTATTCTGACTGGAAAAAAAAAAAGAAAAAAAAAAAGGAGGTAAACGAGCATAGTTCTCATTACTATTTCTGAAACAAATTTTTATTCGTTTCAGAATATGGCAGAGATCCATAAGCTCTGAAATTTTTCACTATGTTTTTGGTTTGTGTAAGTAATAAGTGCTGTTCTGCAAAAATAACATTTTCATTTTTAAATAGCTTTCCTAATGACTTGAATTTCAGGAGAGTTTCTATGACTACAAATCATACACCAAATTGTTGTCTATTAAATAGCACAATGACTATACATGCAACTAAAAATGGTAACATACTTCCATTTCCAGTAGAAAATATTCTTAAGTGTCTTTCACTTTCTTCTGCTTGACAAAATAAGTAACTACAGAAAAACAACAATTGAATATTTCAGATTATTATAAATCTGAATTAACTAAAGTAAATATAGTAAAATGTTTAGTAGGCATCAAGGTTTTGTCAGAAAAAAAAAAAAAAAATCAAACCCAAAGTTTAAATAATTATTAACTTCTCCTTTTTTTTAGTAATCTTATTCCTTAACAGGAAATGTAACATCTCTTCTGAGATATTTTCAGTAGAAGAGCTCCAAGAAAGATAAAAATAAAGTTTTCTAAGGAACAACACCTGCTTAGGGTGACACTTTTTATTTTTATTTTTATTCTTTTTAGTTTGTTAACAAATCAAAATAGTTTACTTTATTTGAAGAGAAATAAGTAGGTGAATCGTAATTAATTTAGAACTTCCTGAATCTTAGAAGTTTTAGCAACTGACAGAGGATTTCAGAACACTTGTGTAAAGCTTGTGACAGTCTGCTGCTTCTTTCCAAACTTTTATTCCCACTAGCAGTGACTTTTGCAGTTCAGTCTCTTTTGGTGTCAAAAAGATCACCCAGTGTTTTTAGTGGTAGCTCCAGACTCAGGCAAAACACAAAGTCACTCCATATCAAACAGTCACATATTTCATTCTAAACTAGATTCATTACTGGAGTAGTTTCTATACTGGACAAGATGACACACTTTGGCACAAAACACAAAATGAGAACAAGCTATCTTATAGCTTGTTCATGCATAATAACTGTTGTCTCTCCTGACCATTTCATATGCCATATGTCCAAAGTTATTTTTGGGGCTGTGATTCTTGGTTATCCAACTTTCTCTCATATGGTTGTTTGGCATTCTTTAATATGTTGTAATTATACATCAGCTGTTTATCATACCATCTTATCCTAGATGCTGTTCTTGTGTTTCTGGCAGCACAAGTGTGTTCCTTTCCTATTGATCGTTATGTGTTGTATTTGGAATTTCAACTGCTTTGTATTCAGCTGGCAGTTAAAAGAGAAGTCCTACTTTTCCATCTGTATTTGTCATATAATAATATATAGTAGTGGGCAAATTCAAGCTACCTTTGACCTGTAAGAAGGAATACTGTTCCAACTTGATACCTAGATACACAAATAAATTAATTAAAATGTGTTTAGCTTCCTTTCACTACTAATTCAAACTATTTATTTATTTTTAAAGCATATTTGCAATATGCACTGTCCAGCTTCTGAATATATTAGAGATCTGAGTTGCACTTCTGTTGCAGTTCTTTTCTCTTACAGAGGTACTTTCTTCCTTGGATTAGATTCTTAGTCCATTCCTGTCATTATGAACTTGAATCTTGCTCCTTGTTACTGATATTTATTTATTTATTAACTATATTAACCCTTGATCCTGTCTGGTCTCTGTCTTCCCATTATTTTCTTTGAGCTGTTCAGATTCTGATCACTCACAAATTTTACATGCTTGTTTGGCCATTGTTCACATAATCATTTCATTTGTCTATACAAATCTATATGTTTGTTAGTCTCTGTTTTTACCTTTGATCTGGAATCATCTAATATTTTCATTTTCTAAACGTGACTATCAACTTGACTTGGGTCTTTATCTGATGCATTTAGGATTCCTATCTTCTACTTCAGTGCAAGGTTGTTCCATTATGTATTTATGAGTGTCTTACCCTTATGGGTTATTCCCAGATAGTTTCCAGATGCCTTCTTTAAAACAGTTTCAGATTATTTAAACTGCATTCCTTGTATCCTGCTTTTGCTATTGATATACTCAGTTGTGCATAGACATGACAACTATATATAAATTAAATACAAAATTTCGTATTCAGTCCTGCAGAATTAAATAGATGAGTGCAATGTTATGTGTTAGCTCTTAACCACTGTTTTTGTCTCAGCTTCCTGCCTGAGATCATATAAAGCACCTCAAAACTGAATAATAAACAAATAGAAAATAGGAAGAGATCCAGTAAAAGAGGGTATAAACTTTCCACCCTGCTAGCACTCTCTGTTGAGGCATGTGCCTTATTCACACCATGGAAGAGGAGTCATGTAGTTACTCAGCTTTAGCAACTCCACTGGGAGCATATCCACATTCCGATTTATGTGTGAGACTAATTACTTTCTGTTCTTAAGCCACTGTGAGATTCTTCTAACCAAATAGACATGTTATTGGCAGTACCAAAGAAAGCCTTGGATTTGGATGAAGACAAAGATGCAAGCAGGAGTTTGGGCTTGTGGAGACAATTACAGGGTTGTCTCTAATTGAAAAAAAAATAATAATTAAAAAAAAAAAAAAATCAAGATTCCTAAATCTTAATATCCCTCATGTACCTTCCCTGCAGTGAACTGACAGCTGTGAAACATTTTCCACCAAACATTCCATTTGGTGGAATAGCCAGTCGGACATTCACCAGAGTGCTGTAATAGGATCCCAAAGTTGTTTGTAAGCCAAAAGGTTACCAGTGTGATTCTGTAAGAGGGTATTTCTTTTTTATTTATTTTTATTTTTTTAATTATTTTTTGGGTTGTAAAGGTTGAATCCAATATAGATCCAATGTTAGAATTAAGTTAGTCAGGAAGACTCAATTAGTTTTTATTTATTTATTTATTTATTTAAGGCATGAGTACACAGAGTTTAATAGTTTAACTATGTGGTCACATAATATTTTTTTTTCATTAGAAGATGAGCCTTACTTGTACACTAGCAAATGATTGTGTTTTCTGTCACTGATTCTTGCTTTACTGGAAAGACTTGAATGCCAGTTATCTAAGGGATTTCTGGAGAAAGGATAAATTATATTTAAAAAAAAAAAAAAAAGTTCTTCAATGTTTTTTCTAGATCTAAGATATTATGCATAATAATTGAAGGAACTAGAAAAGCCAGGTCAGTCCACATGGAATTTGGGAGGGCTGGATCTCTTCTTTCCACATAAAAGATATGTATATCAGATTTAGGAGTGGAAGAAGATATAACCACAATAGTAGATGTGATACAACAACTGTTAGAGCAGAACAACCTTCCAATACTGTGACCCCAGAATGTTTTAAAAATTTTTGAATCGTGGCATCATTGTTAATGTTTCAATACCAATTTTGAAATTGCTGTGCAACTGGGAAACGCTTTTTTTTTTTTTTTTTTTTTTTTTTTTTGTAGGCAAAATCAGCTGTGGGCACAACTTAGAAATGGCGTTGGAGTGGTAGGAGTTGAGAAAGGTTGTACTCCTTTGTCCTGAAATCTATGATGTGACATATGGAATGCCAAGAATAGACTGTCTGCAGTCCACTTTGTAAATCTGGTTCATAGGCACAAATTTTCTCTGAGTTGGGAAGGAATCTTGGAAAGGATCAGTTCTACAGTTCCATCATTGAATTCATCATCATTGTCCCAGAGAAGCAGCGATCAGTGAGATGTGGCTCATGGGCTAGGCATTGGCAAGTTTGCTTTTGGTAGAAGATTGACTGGTGTGTGTGTGTTACAGTTACACTTTGTAAATAATTACAGATATGATAAGTTTTATATAGATTATAAAAACGTTCTATTGTATTCACATTTTATGAAGAATAAAAAAGATGTATGAAGATTTTTTTTTTTATGCTGACTTCCCAAATATATTTTATACTTTTTTTTTTTCCTGCATTTTATTAAGTAGTATTATTTAGATTAAATAGGTAAATTCATCTTTTTTCCTCTTTGGCATTTAATTTTGGCTTTGACATATTTCAAAGTATTTGTTTTATTAATGAAAGAACTGCATGTTAACCATTATTTTGAGGTCTACACTGTAATGATACATTATTAACAATGTGGTTCTCACAAAAATAAGCTGCAATGAGTCAATAATTATCTAGGTAGGATTTTACAAATATGATAGATGAGGCACTTTGTATCTATCAGAAAACAACTTTTCTAAGAGCTATTTTTTTTCCTTCCTTCAGGCTGGAATCATATGAATAAACCTGCAATCAGGTGAAAGCAAACTCATTTGAGGGCTTTTTGATACTTAGTAGTCAGCAAGCAGTGACTGAATAAATGAGCAATGTTTGCAAGCTTTGGTCTAATTAATGTGAAATGGGCTGATACACAAATTCTGAGAAATTACTTGCTCAAGCTTAGTAGCTGTTCATGCTCTCAGCTCAGAACTATTCAAAATGTATCAGCTTGAGTCTAAGTTCTCCTTTGTATTTCATCTGTATCTAAAAGGTCAGATTAGAACTATGGGAATTTATCCCATGTGATTCAGAAATAAGGAAAATGTGAAACTCATGAGAACTGAAAACAGCTGTTTTACTACTTCCTTTCATTGCGCACAGACTGACAGATGACAGCCCTACCTTTGAACATATTTCTTTGTCCATAAATTGTGTGTCACCTGCATACCTATTCAGAGCATATTCACTTGTCTTCTCCAGAGTGGAGGAGGCATCTATATAGAGCCCATCAGAGCTCTATACAGTATGTGCTCCATTGCCGTCTTCCTCTTAAAGATGTTGAGGACAGATCACAAGACAGGTACCTGTGATACTCCACTTGTTACTAATCAATCACTGTCCTCTGAGCCTATCTAATTAGTTTTTTAACCATCCAGTTGTCTACTCACCCAGACTGTAAAATTCCACCTTCAGTAAAGGAATATTGTGTGAGACATACCTTGCTATATTCAAGGCCCATCTGGATGTCCCTAGGGCAACCTGCTCTAGGGAACCTGCTTTGCCAGGAGGGTTGGACCCATGATCTCTTGAGGTCCCTTCCATCTACAGTTCTGTGATTCTGTGACACCCACCAATCTCCCATCTTCCTTATTCCTGGTCATTTTATCATAGAAGGCAATCAAGTGTGTCAGGATTGATTTACACTTGTTTACCAGCATGGTTACCCATGCTGACTGGTCCTGGTCACCTTCTTCTCCCTCATATGCCCAGAAATGAGGCCTAAAAAGGCTCACACTACAATTTTACCAGGGACTGAAATAAGACTGACCAGCCTATAGTTCCCTAGACTGTATTTTTGGCCTATTTTGAAAAGAGAGCTCCTTGTGTTTTCCACAATCTTTGGAAGAGATAAGAAGTGGCCTTACACATCAGCAAGTTCTCTCAGCACCCTTGAATGCAACTTGGCAGGTGCTGTGGACTTGCATCTGTTGAGTTTTCCAAGCAGTTATTGACTCCATCATTATCCTTTACTGGTAGTCTTCCTCCTTAGGCTTCACCTCTAAGCACAGAGGAATGGGAGAACTCATCCCTGGGATACTCTGCTCCTTCTCTCCTTTTTATTGAATGAAAGATTCTCAGGGTAGTCCAAAAGTGTGTGCACTAACTGGATTAATAGTGGCAAATCTATATCAGGTACTATGGCACAGGATGTGTAGCCAGCAGTGTTACAGTTATTTTTATAACAAACTTAGCACGAGACATAAAAAGAGTGTTACTTCTGCCTGAGACTATTACAGGGAAAACAGGCACTGTTCCTGTCACTGCCCAGAACACAAAGTATAGCAAGTCTTTCTTTTCTCTGAACAGCAATGTAAATTTTCTCAATGACAGCTTAATCAGCTACTTTTAATGACCTAAATGTTAGTTGCATTTGGAAATTTAATTCATGAATCATACTGTATATATATATATTTTTTTTTTGGGGGGGATGGGTTGGGCGGTTGGAGGAGGATGTACTTCAAAAGGAAATGAAGCAATAAAGTTAGAAATTACAATGAAACATCCAGAATATACTGATAGCAATATAAATTATATAATTTGGTTTAAACATATTTAGTAAGCTGCATGTCCTGCAAGAATAAATTTTCCCCATTGCTTTCTCTTCTCTAGTTTCTTTTTTGATCATTCCATTCCAGTCTTTCTAACCGTTTGTGTTGCCTGTTTTTATATTGCATCAGGTTTTAGGAGCAAAACTTGAATATATCAGTAGAGCTTTTCAAGAGTGTTAGAGGAATCATTGCAGAGAAGCTGCTTCACTGTAATGTTGTCACTCTTACTTTAGAATTTTCTGCCTTTTTTTTTTTTTTTTTTTTTGACTTGCTGTTATCCAAGATTTGAGTCCTAGTCACTTCTTTCTCTCTAAGACATTAAATAGACAACATTTTTTTCATTAGACTTCTTTTTGTTTCCAGAAGGTTGAAGGAATTCATTGAAGTAAAGGTCAGATGAAGCAGAAAGACTCTATCTGATTTTTTAAAATAGTAGCCTAGGGCAAGTGATAAGGTTTCCTACTAAAACATGGTTTTCTGAATGTGTTGAAATCCTGAAGCTCCTAGGAATCTCTGAGAAATTAGTGCAGTGCCCTTCCATTGCACCTGTCTGATCTATGCCAAGACCAACAGGAACCCAATGGCAATAAAGGGATTTATTGCAAAGCAGGTGCGCACATGGATTCAGAGGGAAAAAAAAAAAAAAAAGCTGTATTAGCATAACTTGATTATGCCCTTGATATTTCAGCTAATCACATAGTAACTGTTCCTTCTGTATGACCAACTTGCTTGCTCTGCCTTATTTGGCAAATCTTCAGTAGATGATATTAAATGGAGATAGTGGAAAACAACAAAAACCATATGGTGTGAGTTAAGACTACGTAACATTGATTAAAACCAAACAATGTATAAAATGCAGGGCAAAAAATAATGTGCTAAAAGGACATTTTATTACTGTTGACAAAAGAATCAGACAGTGCTTCTGAATCTTTGTAACAAACAGTTCTAAAAATGAGACATACCATGCCTTAAGATGGAAATTTTAGGCAAAGAAAAATTATTACATGAAATGTCAGGAGATTTTGTTGGTTTGACATTCATGAACACAACTGCAGAACCTAGACTGTCAAACAGAGAAGGAAAGAAAGTTCCACACAGCACTCAGATAGCAGACCCTGTCAAAATAGATATGACAGGAGGGCGGTCTACAAACTACATTGTATGGAGACATGAGTCAGCAAAAATGTAGTGCTTTTAAAGACACTAAACTGGGTATTACAGAGCAATTCAGGAAAGAAAATCTGGTATGATGACTTGCCAGATCTTCTCTGAACATTTCTTGGCCTATTTTGAGTGTTTTTCTACCTTGATAAATTGTAACAACTTTCTAATGACCGGAAGTCAATTTCTTAATTTGTTTAACTTTTGCTTGTTTTTGTGTAATAGTGTAAAAATGAGTTGTAATTTTTCTATAGATAGTGTTAACAAGTAGCTACCTTTTGCAAAAGAAAATATGTGACCCCAACATAATGAGGCAGTGTTAGGGTAATACAATTGTGGTGTGATGTCAGTTGGAGCACAGGATGTTGTGTGTGGTGTGGAAGGTAAGAGACAGGGCAAAAGTGGAGACCAAACTCAACCATGATCAGTTAAAGGAGTGAGAGCTGGGCAACACTGATTTAATAATAATGAAGAGAGTAAAGAATAAATGTCTAAGGTAAGTAAAACATACTATATATTCTACATGCAAATATACTGTAGAGTGAAGGAAGTGCAAGGTATGAAAATGTGCAGTCTATAAAGACATGTAAAAATATCCACACCTGGACCCTACAGGAAGGAGAAAGAAAAAGTTAGCATCATACTGCTCACAGCAAAGGAAAAGAAGAAATCCTATCATCAACATGACTCTCCTTGGGGATGCTGTTTACTTGCTGCAGATGTCTTGTTCTTTCTGAGGAAGACTCTCTCTGATGGCCTGAGGATAAAGAGCTGTGGTGGAAAAGAGCATACATGTATGCAGGGAAAAGACATAGAAAATAAGTTTTGCATAATAATTTTTAATATAATTAATGACATCTGATTTCCATTAAATAGAGAAATTGAACTAGAAGAATCATGAATATTTGGTGAAGGTTAATATAATTGTAAGTGAACTAATAATGATATTTTTGTTGTTGTTAGTGTTATTGTTGTTTTGTATTTTATTTAGATTTTAGTAAGACTAAAAATAAATTTATTGTTTAACATTTGTGGTCTACTCCCCTTTTTACCCATGTGAAGAGTTAGAAAGTAACAAATGAAAAATTAGATAATGGTGACTTAAATTTAGTGTGTGATATCTGAACTGTGGTAACTATACATCTGCTTTTAGCAAAAATCAAAGGCAGGACACTTTGGTTCACAGTTAATATATGTTTGCAGATCATGGTCTGCAAAATACATGAATACATGTATTATTCTTCAATACATGAAGAAGAAACAAAAAATTATACAGCTCATCTGATGTCTGATTACTTGATGAACCACGGTATTTGGAGGATTAGATATCAAAACAGTAAAATTCCAGAACAGATCAAGAAAAGAATGATAATTATCCAATGTACCTATATCTGTTCTAAAGAGAATTTAAAATTCATACCATGTAACACTGGTGTGAATTTAATATAATTTAAAAAAATAATAATAAATTCCAATATAAGAACTATACAAGAATTTCTGTAGAAAGTACTGATTAAAATAACGCAATGATCAGTATACAAAACAATACTAACTTAAACAAATTTTAGAGCATCTCTGTTATACTTCAGCAGTAGATTATTAACAGTTGAAAATTTTACTTCCAAATTGACTAGCACTGAAATTGACATTAATGAATTATGAGATAAAATAACTGTTTTGCACTTATATATTCTTTAAGGACTACAGTTTATATGAGCCTAAGCCTGTCATAATTAATAGCATTAAGATGGAACTGTAGGAGAGGTTTTCCTGAACCGAAGAGCAAATGAAATGATAAAATCTTTTCCCTTCCACAATGAATACGCATTTTGAAACTTTTTTTTTCTTCCCCTCCTCTATAAAGCTCCCCAGCAAAATGACAAAAACTTACAGTCCTGTCAAGGAGTGCGTTTTATGGTCCAATGTAAATGTTGTGGCATCCACCATATTGCACCTTAGTGCACCTTATTTCCCTAAATAAATTTCCACATTGAAATGCAAGAATTAAGTAGCTTAATTGCCCATTTGTCTGTAAATCTCTGAAATAGGGAATGTTAGATTATTTAATGCATAAATACTCTAGAGTAATTTCCCTAATATGTATTTTCCACTAATGCATCAATCATATTCATTTGACAGGATTCTGGAAAACATAATCTTTTTGACTGACTGTAGAAATTAAATATGCCAACCTTTTCAGAAGGTGATGGGAAAAAAGAAATCCCTACACAGCTATATGGAAGTTATATGTTATACATATTTCTCTACACCTATTTCCCTAAAGAGGTAGAATTTATTCAGGAATTCCTCTATTATTCCATTTCAACTCCGAGGAAGGAGGAGATTGAGTAAAGCAGAATCTTAAACTTCAGATGTACATGTTTCCATATATGTATATCAAAGATAAATTATAGAGCAGAGATAAAGAAATGGACAAATTATTTCAGTGGCCAAAATCAGTAGGATTTGATTTATCTATTATTTAAAAAAAAAAAAAAAAAAAAAAAAAAAAAAAAAAAAAAAAGTGGAAACATTCAGAAAGAAAGGGATTTTGATAAAACAATAACTGAAATAACTGAATCTTTGTCCATGGAGTCTGAATCCTCCTGCTACTCAAAAATAAAAATAAAATAATTCCCATTCTCAATCAGTCCACTGTATTCAGAAGTCTCAAGCAATTCTTCTGGTGATGTCCTCTAATATTGGGTAGAAGATGTAGGTAGAAGTAGGTGCACCTTGCATTGCTTAAAACATGACACAAAATCAGTATGAAGCAAGAAAAGCAAAGAGGAATGGAAGAGCAGGAGCGTGATGAAGAGCAACAAAAAATAATAATAATAAAAAATTGATTTAATAATAATAATTTTAACGCTTGTTTATATTCTTTCAGATAGAGTAAATTCACTGACTTCTGTTCTTTTTAGGCACAACTATGAGTGAATAAAGTTCTTGATTGAGCAGCTCATTTTTATATTTGAATAAGTTCTGAGGCCCCCATTGCATTCATCCCGAAAACATCTAAATTACTGTTGAATATCATGTCAACATAAAAAGTCATCAGTATCCATACATTAATGAACCTCAAACTTCATTTTCCCAGATGATAATCCCATTGTCCGACATTACTGCCTGATAAGTACAGTTTAGCATGACAGAAAACAAAAATAAGTTGTCAGTTTGTCTTATTGCTAACATTAAATTTTTTAAATGAATGCCAGCTGGTATAAGTTACTTTTGAGCACTTCACATTAATAGAAAGAAAAAGATGCTTCCAGAAGGTGATTCACCATCTTATTTTAGACTCTTTTCCTAGATTGAGATGAATCACCCTCTGAAGGTCCCTATGCACATTTCTGCATAACATTCCAGTTTAGGAATCCATGTGAATGTATGAACAATTTTTTGGTTCCTATTTTCATTTAATCTTCTATTTGATAATTCAAAGAAAAGCTTAAGAACAAAGACTATAGTGCTTTAGAAATTATTCAGGATTCTTCAAATAATTGTTTATTATTCTGGGGACAGTTTCCTGGTTGCCTGTTGGTTTCATCATCAGAGTGGCTAGAGAGAAGCTGGGTAGTGAGTACTTTATGTCGGCCTTCATAAGCCTTGCCAGCGTTCAGCTGCATCAGTGATCTCTCTTAACCACTAAAAACTGCATTTATCAGCAAGGCTGATTTTATTTTTTTCAAGATAGCAATTTAATATTAATAATAATATTATGAATTTTGAATTTGTCATCTGACTTCTAGATGCTCTTTTGTCTGTAATTACTATCACTGTACCACTATTTCTGTAACACAGTTTAATCGGTTTTCTTTTCTGAGTCTCAGATGTCTTTTATTTTGAAGATTTAATGTTATTTCTTTACTGGAGATATTAAATGTGTGCTAGATAACAGACAACTTCTGTTCAGATGGTATTGTTTCAAAGTTCTGAAAGCTTTTGGCTTGTATTCTTTTTATTATTTTAACCAAGTGAAGCTTGCTGATGGAAAACAGGATAAATTCAGTGTTTGGTTAGACATAGGACTAATGTTTATATTTGAGTAGTTCCTAGGTTCCTACAAGCTGTGGATCTACAACACCAACTAGGCAATTAGCTGAGACCCTGCATATGTAGCACGCCCAGATCTTCAGCAATAACAAAGGTCACTAGCAGTGAGCAAAGCATGTCCTTTGCCAGAAAATCTGCAATGAACAGTCCTTGAAACAAGGGTTAATTGAGAGGTTAATGTGATGGTATACTAAATAGTTGAGGATGATATTGCAGCAAAAACAGTCATATGTGCAACTAATTTTGTGTAAATCTAAGCAAAGGAAACCTTTAAGAAAGCAGAGATCATATCATTACATGTGTGGTAGAAATCTTTTTAATTAAAGTAGTTAGTAGTAAAGTAGTTCCTCTCTGCTATATGCAGTAGGCTTGTAGGCAACAGATTTGTTACCCAGTAAATTAAAAAACAGATTAAGAGAGGTTACCACTGTACACTCATCTTATTCAGTTAAGATGGTTTAATATATTCTGGTTGTTCATCAAGTGCTACTGTGTATGTACACGAGAGAGATGAAAAACAAGAAAAAATCAGGACAATTTTTCTGCAGAGTCATTGATTTGGTAGTGTGTGTATGTTGTCTAAATATATCAGAGCTACTCTAAAGTTAAGGAGGCTTCACATTTGGGACTGGAGCAATGGGGTTAGATTTCAACAAATTTCCATGTACCTACAGATGTTCAGAAGTGTTTCTAGAATTTCTTAAGCAGGATAAGACTGTTATGACTTTGGGAATGTGTCCCTCAGGGTTTATCTGCAGTCTTCGATGCTTAAAGTCTTTAGGAATCTTATGCATGTTTAAGCAGCTTTATGCACTGACACCTCAGTGACTGCCTTTCACAATGCTTCCCTCGGCCAATCCCACTTCTCAGTCCTGTTGTTCCGTTTGACTACTTTATTTTCCTGCATTCTCAGAGAAGGAAATACTCATCCAGTATGTTTTATTTATTTATTTATTTATTTATTTTATTTATTATTTTATTTAATTCAGTATGGGCCCCCATCTCTTTTTCCAGTTTTACCACACAGTTTTAAAATCATCTCCTTCACTCTGTATTGCCTTAAAATATGAGATGATGAAATCACAAAGAAGACATAGTTAAGACCATAACTTTAAAAAAAGAGAAATAACATTCGTAATATGAAAAATTTCCCACAACTTCTGAGCTTTTTTTTTTAACTTTTATTTAAAATTATCAAAATTTCCTAAACTGTAAGGCAATGATTTTCAAATGGTAGTCCACAGACTTTCATATTCCATGGAATATTTCTGCAGAGAAATATGCAAAGAACAGATTTTTGTGATGATTGTTAAACCATACTTTTCAGTGATGTTGAAAACAACTGTTGCTCGGCTCAAATTTATTATCTACAAGTTTGCAGTTTTACTAGAAAATATTTATGGTATCTACAGATTATAAGAAAAAAATCAATGTAATAAGATATAAATATTTTCAGAAATGATTAGTGAAATGATTGATATGTCCAATGATTTTCTCCTATTAAATCATTGGTCCACTGGTTCATGGCCAAGTCCCCATGCAAAAGGATCCTTGAAGAGGTGCATAGAAAATCTGGTGCCAAGAGGAATTATTTGTTCTGTGTGTACTGCATAGTTATGTACGTGTTTGCAAAGCAATACATGTACAGTGCATAGCACATAAAGTGAAAATAGCCTCTATTTTGTTCAGCAGAGACTTAGCTTGTTCTGCTAAGTCTTTTTTACATATATGCTTAACATTTTTTTTTCCTTTTTTTTTTTTTTTTTTTTTTTTTAATGTTAAAGTAAATTGTGAAGAGAAAATGAAAGAAGACTTGAAATTCTTACTACAGTATAGCAGTGTTCCACAGCCTTTTATCTAAGGTTGCATAAAATTTTCACCAATGGAAACACTAGATGATTCTGGGTGAAATGGTCACTCAGAACTGGGGGATCCGCTATGCAGCAATTCATTCCTCAGTTGCAAGTGAAGTGGCAGAAAGGGCAGAAAGGGTCAGGAATCTGGACAGTGATGGATGTCTGACCAATACTAGGACTTACAACTTTTTTTTTACAACTATTTCAATAAGCACAAGACTGAAGATTTGAGACTGAAAGAAACTTGAAGGACTCTAATAAGGAACTGAGAGTCAGAACAGACTGTTTTCATCCATAAGCTTGTTGAGTAAAGCAATACACCCTTAGATATTAAGAACCAGATCTATCTTTAAACAGGACAGTCTCAGAAAAATCAGTCACAGATGGTCTAGAATATCCTGGGTTATTCATAGGATAACCTAACAGGATAACAGCCTGTGTTTTTTGAGAATTTATCCAAAGTAGCTTGTTGGATATATCTGCTTTAATGGAAAAAAGTTTCATCACACATTATGTGATAAAACTGTACTTAAGTTTGAAATAAAAAATTTCAAACTTGTGTTTCAGATAATCCACTTTCAAATATCAGAGTTTTGTAAATCTATCTAGTTTATTATCATCTACATTTTTCTGTGATCTTATGATACTGTGATCTTATGGCCTTTGGATGATACTGAAAACAATAGTAGTAGATGAAGGAAAGGACAACATATATTGTTCATTATATTTTTTCTACCTAAGCTTTTAAACATGAAAGAAAAAGCTCATCACAGTTCAACATTAATGCTGGAAAGAGCGTGTCTTTTTCTAAAATGTTGAAACAAGGACACTAGTTTCATCACACTGGTGTTGTTAGCTGGACTTTTTAACAGTTGTGCTATTAACTGCACTGTAATTTCTGAAGGTTTTAGTCATTTTATTTTGAATTTATTTTAAGCATATCAGCCTGTACTTCACTAAATGGTTTCTTTTTTGTTTTTCATTGTAAACAAACAAACAAACAAAAAGTTCTGCCAGCTTTGGGTAGCCTGAATATCTTCACCTGCAATCAATTCAGTCAATTTTTAATGTCCATGGTGGAGAATTACCCAGCCTTTTGGTTAGACTAGGAGTGGATGGAAAATGGAAGAGAAGCTAGAATTCATCCACAGTTAAACTCTGAAACAGAAGTCAAGCCAATAAGTTAAACCAAGGAAAGAAATTAGAGCAGAAGACTCTCATTGACTTTCATTTGGGAGGTGTTAGTCTTTCTTCTAGGAGATGACATGGCACCAGGAACTGGTCTGAGAGGCAAGACAGCTCAGGGAAGAAGAGTTAGTGTGTAGCTGGAGTAACAGCAGAGCTAGAAGAATGCGTATAAACTACATGTATGTTTCAGCAAAGATTTCACTAGCAAGTTCCTTGAAGAGCAAGGCACATTGTTATACAGTTTAAGTATCTCCTAGGAAGCCCCACTGTCCCATCCAAGTCTCTGAGACTGCCAACCAATTCTGGTGATGTGATTAATTACTATCAAGCCCATGGCTCAGAATTCTGTTGTACTCGAAACCTGAGTCTTGATTACTCTCAGAGAAAATGTTCTATCCCAAAGTAATTTAAAAAATAATTTGTATTTTATTTCCAAAACTTGGTCATGTATCAAATGCAGACAGGACCTACTCACATGACAGGATGCACTTTATGGATGAGTATTCAGTTATATTGAATGTTTACTTCCTTTGTTTTATTATTATTATTATTATTATTATTATTATTATTATTATTATTATTATTATTAATTTCCCCAGGGTAAGAAAATGCACTCACAGGTTAATAGTAATCAAAAGAAAGAAACAGCTAATGGAGACGAGCTAGTCCAGTGAGAAGTTCTAACGATTTTCATGTTATAGTTAACTCAGAACGAATAATGAATAGAGTTCCCAAAAGGAATGGAGAAAGGAAGATAAAGGCTGTGAAAATATAGTTAAAATAAAATGGATAGATTGACCAAACGTTATTTGAAAAAGAATCAGATTCTCTGCCCTTCCAGAATAGAAGAGGTATTGGATGAAGTGGGAGGGTGCTGTGTCAGCAGGGAGCAATAAATTCAAAATCAAACTGGAGTCAATATCTGCCTGGATTCTCATTGCAACCTGTAGATTCATACAGCTAGGTTGATAGGACAAGAGGTTTAGGCCCTCTACTTGAAGCAAATAAGACTGACATGGGGGAAGAAAATAAAATAAAAATAAAAAGATTTAATCATTTTCTTTTACTGCAGAAACATGGATCTCTTCAGATCCTCAGAGGGAAAATCTTCATGTGAAAGCCTAGAAAGTTCTCCAAAAAGGGATGCTGAAACTTCTAGATCCAGAGGAATATAAGACTTGCCCCACTTCAGAAGAGGGCTGGTGCAAGCAGGAATGTCTCATACCTCTTAATATGTGAGACAAGGTCCATCCATAGACGCTCCCATTAACTATCCATTTTGCTGAGCTGCCAACTGAAAGATAAAGAGGAAGGTAACAACAAAATGAACTGCAAAGGGGTTTTAGTCTCTACATGCCCAATTCAAATAAAAGATCTGTTATTTCAACTTCAATTTATAGAAAAATGTTATATATTTATGTGTCTTTGTAGCTGTTGTTCTCACAGATGTATCTGTGCTTGCCATGGATGTGCTCCATACAGTTTCTGGTAGCTGTTTGCTGTAGTAAAGGGAAACTTTCATGGCACCAACAATATTTTCTCATGGCTTAAAAGAACTTGTGTGTGCTGAAACCTGTAAGCTAAGAGATGCTTCCAGATCCTTGACATATTTACTGAGCAGGAATACAATTTTGCAAAGTTGTAAAACTTATAACAATTCCTTTAGTGTGCATAATAATAGCAGTCTATGCTAGAAATAATCAAATAGTAGCATCGTGCTACTATGCATACTATCAACAATGGGTTGTAACGTAACTGAAATCAGCTCCCTAGGAAAGGTGCCTTCCTCATTCAAAGAACAGAGTAAAAATTATATCTCTTTGATTTTTTGTTTCTTTTGCATAAGAAAGAACGCAATTAATTATTATTAATACACATGGCTTGGAAACAGTAAGGCATATGAGATCTTTCCAGTGATATCTCCTTCCTGCACAATTACTTGGTGCAAGAAAAAATCTCTGGTGTCAAAAATAGGTTGTCCATAAACTACTGAACAATCTCTCTGTAAAGAGAACAATCCTTGAGCTTTCCATCCACAATAATCCAAGCAAGAGGATACATTATTTTAAATGCTGATTTGTATTAAAAATATTCATTTAAAAAACAAACAAACAAACAAAAAAAAACAAACAAAAAACAATTAGGACATTAAATTATATCATTCTGCTGTTTCCTTCAGTTTTCTCTTCTATTTCTATGTATTCACCTTTTTGGATTTTGCCTCACAATTCATTTATGTGATTTTGGACTAGAAAACAAACACATTTTTTCAGTATTTGAAACATACTTAGAAAAGTAAATTAAAAAATACTGAGGGTTGTGCTCTTGTGCATTCCTGGTGTTTACAGGAAGGAAGGAAGGAAAGGAGGAAAAAAGAAGGGAGGGAAAAGGAGAAACAGAAAGAAAGAAAGAAAGAAAGAAAGAAAGAAAGAAAGAAAGAAAGAAAGAAAGAAAGAAAGAAAGAAAGAAAGAAAGAAAGAAAGAAAGAAAGAAAGAAGGAAGGAAAGAAGGAAAGAAAGAGAAAGAATGGTGCATGTATTTAAGAAAATCTTAAATATTTATTTTTCAAATTTATCAAGAATAAATGTCTCTGATGATTTTATTCTCAACAGCATATCTAATAGAGTGACACTTCAGCTAGGTAACAAAACCATTTGAGGTAAAGAAATAGTCTAATTCCATCCTTTTTTTTTTTTTTTTTTTTTTTTTTCATAAGAGTGTCAGTTTTACACACATTGAAGTCCTATGTCTTTCATGACAAAAGCTGTGAGATGTCATCAGTTTTCTAGTCAGTCTGGCTGTATAATTCCACTGTTATTTTTTAGTCAGTGTTGATTAACAGGAACAATTCCTAACAGGAATTTTGTAGAGCCTATACATTTCAGAATTGGCCAGCATAAGAAATAGGTGTTTAGGCAAAATGTCTACAACACTTTTCTAAGCCATGTTATTTTTGCCTCAAAAATTTACTTTAGCAAAGTATTTTAGCAAGATTTTTTCTCCCCTTATACAAAAGTTCATCTAGGAAAAAACAGAAATATAGAAGGTACTTTTCAGAATCATTAGCATAAGCCATGCACAGACATTTATGCACACATATATATACATTTCTTGAATGCAAAATTTGACCTATATAGCAATCTGCATGATTAATGTATAATAAAACAGCATACATTTTCCATTCTTTTTCTTCATCTTCTGAGAAAAGACTCTAGGAATTCTACTCTCTAATATGTTTCTGGGCTATCCAGAAGGAAAAATATGCTTTCAAGAGTCTTGCAAAAATTGTATTAACACATATGTTGGCCTGAGATTTCTTTGAACATCAAAGTAAGCTGCAGTTAATTCTCTTGCATCCAGCTGCATTTGGTGGTATGCTCATCACAGTGAGGAGGCCCTTTGCTGTTTCCATCCTTCACTGCTTATGTCAAACAGTTTACAGAGCGGCAATATAAATTCAGACAGAGAGCTAGGAATGCCATCAATGAGTTTGGGAGTTTACATTGTGTTTGTGTGAGGTCACTGTGTGTTGTCTTCGATGATCAATGGCCTAGTGAGTGTTTGTAAAGCTAAAGACTACCCTCAATGCCTTTAGTTACTCCATGTTAGGTTATGTTTCAGTAGGATGGTTCAGGCAATTCTTCTCTTGTATTTTTATGTAACAGATTTGTGACTGTTCAGTGTGTTTTTTTTTTGTTTTGTTTTGTTTTTGTTTTTTTTGGGGGGAGGCGGTATTTTCCTGTACTAATAACAAGAAATCAGGTGACCAGTAAGATAAATGATATTTAAACTAACTGTGACAGATGTAGTAGAGGTGAAAAGGTTATACCTATTAATAAACAAAGTTTGAAAGCCTTTTAACACCATTTTTCACGTCATGTTTATCTAAACTTTTACACAAGATGACTTCCACAGACTTATGAGAGGGGAAGATAAATCCAATAGTTTTTTAATACCTCTTTCTCTCTTAATGTAGTCATTAAGAGTTTTATGTTGTCTTCCTAAATGAATGAAGGAAATACTGGTGGTACAGCAGTTAGCATTTTACTTGGATAAAGAAATGCGGCAGATTTATTTTGGTCCCAGTGGGTGCTGACATTTTAACCCACTTATCTCTGATTTATTCAGTACTTGACAGTCCCAAAAAAATGATGTATTTTGCCTGAAGGCTCTGTAGGTGAGGCAAGTTGACATATGTTTTATCCTTCTGTTAAGGGGGTGACTCTTCTGCAGTCCAGTGGATGAAGCAGAGAAAAATGGAAAAGGAAAATGTTCATGCTAAGCATTTTTCCTCTTTTTCAAGTTCCTTGGGTTTATTGCATTTAGAAGGCAATCAAACCAGAAAATATTTTATTTATTTTTTTTATATTATTTATTTTATTATTTATTTTATTTTTTATTTTATTCTATTTTATTTTAGTAGCATGGTAATGCCCCAAATAATCCAGCATATTCTGGAATAATCAGTTATTTTAATTTTAAATGGTAATCAAAAATATTGGACACACCTATAGATATGACTTTATCTTGTTAGGATTAAACAGAAGGGTATTCTATATTTATGCACTTGGGCAAATTCAAACACATTTGACAACAAGTGGGCCAGATCGCAGAGTATCGGGTTTGATTTTGTGCTGCATCAGGAAAAATCCTGGTTTAAAACTTAGTGTAAAGAACATCACAGAACTACTACTACTACTACAAAAAAGGCCTGAGCTTGTATTTTTAGTCAGTTTGTGAAGATGGAAGCAGAAAAATCCAAGGAAAAGGAAATGAGCAGGATATACCCATAGTGTATTTGAAGAGAAATATCTTGCTTCAGTAATTCTGAGAGAAAGAACAGTATTCCAGCATCTCGGCTAAGAATGCATTCAGGAGTTTGCTTTTCTGCATCTCAAGTTCCTAGACAGCATATGCTGCTTGTTGTTTTATATCTACCAGATTGGTCCTTGTTTTAGTTAACACTCTTCAAAATATGTTTATATATATCGTTCCTTATGCAATCTTTCAGGATGCACTTGAAGATAGAAACAAGTGAGCTTACCTAAACTGAGATCTAACTGGAAATGTACTCCTTAGAGAGCACAAAGCTTTTCCTCTAGGGCTTGAAGCACTGGTTGTCTCAGTAACTGGCCTCACCTTTGGACTCTGGCTTGCTAGGCAGATGGATTTTCTTGCCAATTCTGTTTCAAGATGTGCAGAATGACAAATGCAGAATCAGGAAGCTAATTTCTTTAACAAATGGCCATATCATGTCTCTTGTTTTTTTGCAGTACAGTAAAAATTACCATTGCTGTTTTTTTTTGTTGTTGTTGTTATTGTTGTTGTTGTTTTTGTTGTTTTTTTTGACTGGAGTCAGTTTTTATTTTTTTTAATTTATTTTTTTTTTAAATGAAATAAACTTAGACATCTGCTATTTCTTTGTCTGTCTGTAGTTTAGGGGATGTAAAACATAAAGACTTTTTTTTTTTAATTTATTAATTCCCCTTTGTCTTTTAGACATTTACAAAGTAACAATAGTAATTTGAATGCTAGTATATTTAAAGATGAAAAAAATAATAAGGCTTTGTTCTACATAAGTTACTTTAGAGACTGGCGTTTTCATAGCCTTGCAAAGCTAAATACTGGTTTAATTGGACATAGCTCTCATCAACAGAGTGATAGAAACAATAGTAAGACAAAGAAAGCAGAAATCCTGAATAGGTTTCCACTTCATACCTCTGTCTCTTTGGTTATGTATTTATTTTTCATCTGAGACTGTCAACCTACTTCAGAACTATTAAAGCTAAATGGCATACTCCAACTTCCAACAGCGTAAGGCCAAAATTGTCTGTTGATGGACCACATCCATATAGGTGCCCAGGGCCTTATCCAAGTCTGAGTCAAATGACCAGACAACCACTGACTACATTGGAAATTGGCTGACACTGTTAGATGCAAGCAACATCAGAACAGGAGATACTTGAGTATACTCAGCAACTCCAGCTATTCACCTCCATTTGAAAGACACGTTAACATATTATTCAACGAATAAGTATTTTTTCACTATATTCCAGAAAGCAATGTTTTATTCACATTTGATAAATAAAAAGAGTAAATGTCTTGATGGTTTCTCAGAGAACACAATCTACTACTTTTTTCTCCATATTTCTGCCTAATACTTCACAACCATTCAGGTATAATAACTAGCTTCAATAATTCTTCTCTTGTTCATAATGAGTTTTCCAACAATTAAGACTGAAATTTGGAAAAATATATATATATATATATATAATGAAAAAAAGCCCCTACAGTATGCTTAATATTTTGTTATGAAATATTGCCAGCCACAATTGCTTTCTTGCTCACATTTCCCTGACAGTCAAGAGACTGTACAGAAGAAAACATTGCGTTATTGATCAGATGTTTCACTTCTTCTCTTGTCATTTCATTGGAATTGAGATTCTTCTGTGTTCACAAAAGAAAATTAAAAGAGTAAATAATACCAATGGCAGAGTTTCATTGTTTCTTTTTGTACATTCATGGTAATTCTAGAAAAACTTAAGATTAAGACTGATCTTCAGTAGCTGCCTTTGAGAAGGCAAGTATCTTAAGTACAGCAAGTTCTGTCATCTGGAATTTCTTTCCTCCAAGTTCTGAAATTAAGGTGTCAGTGTCATATTTAAAGGAAATTTCTATAACTTTCCTACATTAACATAGAATTTCATATTTTTACAGTTTAACTTTAAGAAAAACTGTTGATGACAAAGACTACTATTGTACAGGTCTTAATGGACATGTAGATCTCTTCTCTTTGCAGAGTCATGAATAGGAAAAAAAGTAGCTTCCTTAAAAGAAATTGTGCTTAATAGTAAGTAAAAAAGTATGCTGGCTTAGGTGTTTCCAAAGCTCCTATTACTATAATGTTAGAGCAATTCAGTCTTTAGTGTGTTCTGTGAAATAGTGAAGAACTGTCATTCTCAATTTTGCAGATGGGGGAAAAAAAAAAGGCAATATAACTACAATTTTATGTCTCTGAGCCATAAAAAATTGCCAACTGACTGCTCTCAGGAAAGTCTGTGGCAGAACAACTGCTTGAATCCAGGTTTACTAATGCTCTGAACAGTGGAGTGCTCTTCCTCTCCTGCATTTGGAGAAATTATTACAAAACTGAAAATATGCTTTTTGGTGCCTCAGGACAGCATCACTTCAGGAACTTCTACCAGTGCCTCGTATTCTGGTGCCTCTCTCCAGTACCTTACTTTGTCCCTGTTGCTTTGTAGACACTTCCCTCTACTTTAATTCTTCCCAGTTCTTACTCAAATCTGGCACCACACTTCCCATTTCTGGGAAAAAGAAAGGACAGATTGTTAATTCTCAATACTTTTCTCAGTGGGTAATCCTAGCCAGATAAATTATTCTGCATTTAAAGCCTTAGGTCAGAGGGCTTTATTTTGTGTACAGTATGAAGTTCTGACATTCTGTGAAGTGAAAGCAAGCCCTTAGAGAATGCTTCAGCACAGGCAGTGCCTTTGCTAGCAATTAGACTCAATGTGGTATAAAATTATAGGTCTTGTGTCTGGACAAATATGCTGAAGCAGTTCTCTCTCCAATGATTTTGTGGTACAGACATACATTTGCTGCAAAGCCTTGTGAATACATGAGATATTTTCATGGGGAAACGGGGCTAGAAACATCAAGTTCTTGGTACTCTAATTAAATATACATTGTTTTGCTGACTGTAGTATTTTAAGCATTCAGTTATCTTTTATATCTGGTAGCACTAGTAACCACTAAGGGCCACAATCCTTTTGTGAGATGTGGCCCTCTCTAGATCCTGGTGGTTTCACAACAGAAAGGATTGCCTGAGTGGGACAGAACATTTGGGTGCCACCCCAGTCTCCCAGTGTGCTTCCAGACATGAACAGGCGTGATGTGAGGAGTGTGGGATATCTTCCTTCTTTCTCCTCCTTTCCATCTGCTGCAATAAAAGGTGTTTCATCAGTCTGTGTCCTCCAGAAACCCTTACCCTCGATATACACAAGTAATACTCAACCAGGAGACTTAGTGATATAGCTTGATCAAAGTAGGGTTAAAATAAATTCGTAGCATGGCATTAAGCAGTCTGAAATATCTGTCCCAACATCTGGGTAAATACCTAGGTCAGTTAGACCTCAGTGAGCTCCGTGCTGCCACAAATGACTGGCTACATGTTCTGGACTGGCAAATTTAAAACTGTAGCACGTAGGGGCACAATATGCTGCTACAGAAGGGTAAACTCAGCCATAGTTTAACTAGAGCATTATGTGTTGTGAATCTGTCCAGATAATTCAGTCTGACCACCAGTATGGAACAACTTTTCTTTCAAAGGCTTTTGTTTTACATTCTATATTAAGTTTACTTAATATAGATTACCAGATGCTCAAGGGAGAATCAACTGCCATCACTGTTTAGTTCTGTCTTTGCAGAAATCAAATTAAATATCACATCTAAATCCTTAAAGCAAAGTGGCAGTGTCTGTTCTGGCTCTATTTTCACTTGCTCAGCAATTTTTTTTAGGGGGAGAAACCTCTTCATGCTTTCTCAGGAATTCACTAAAGATTAGTTTAGATTCACTAACAAGGGAGCCTGGTGGAAACTCCATAATGTTCCAATTTTCCACTTCTTTACCACAGATGTATTCTCTACCTATGGCAATTATATGCATCGGGATGGATCATAAAATGGTATTCACTAAATTTAATTTACATTCTTTTATATATTTCCAAGTTAACTTTTGATTTTGATGGAAAAAGACATAGCCTTAAACACATCAAGCACTCTTTAAAAAAATATATATTTTTAAAGCAAATTTATCTCTAACAATGAAATATGAATATAATCTTTGTAAAGTCAGCAATGTCAGGATTTCAGCAGTACAGTAAGCTAAAGACATTATTTTTGCACCTCATGAAAATGAGTTTAGTCAGGTCTTATCCTAGATTTCAGTATAATAACCTGACACAGTCTAGTAGAGATATCCAGATACAGTAGCTTCAGGAAAGGATTATTGTGCCTTCAAAATGAATCAGTTTCTCCTGGTTCATATATTTAAAGAAACCCAAAGCTTCTTGGCTGATACAAAATGGAGTCTTTATCAGAAATAATTATATTAGACCCTATCAGTTTCTCCTGGGTCATATATATATAGACTATCTCTCTTGCAGCACTGTCTCTTGTCTACTTCAGACCCTTTAGTTTTCAAATCTTTTAGTTTTCCAGTGGGAAGCTGAAGATTCATGAATAAATTCATGAAATTCATGAATTTGAGGATGCAATTGTGAAAAAAGTGCTAGAGGACTCTCCCATCTGGATGTTCACATTTTCTGGAGAGCTGGGGAGAAATAATGCAATCCATACAGACAGAAAAACATGGTTTCCCACCAGCTGCTATCAGACAAAAAAGTCTTTTAAGATTTTAAAAATTACTTTTAATATGCTTAATATGTGTTTTCATAAAAAGTTACATGATTTAATTTGTCACTTTGAACAGTAATGTCAATATGCAGATGAAATATTCAGGAGTAATGCAGCCAATTAAATGTAAAATGTGGTTCTTATATACATAACCTCCATTGTCAAAGCACATAATGCACAAGATAATTCCAAGCGAAAACTGAAAAAAAATGCCTACAAGAAGGATGGAAAGGATGGAAGGATGGAAAACAAACAAACAAACCAAAACCAAATACATAACATCAGACACAGTAAATCTTCAGGTGAAAATAAAAGGTGGTAACGGTGGGGGAAAAAAAAAAAAAAAAAAAAGTCTATATACAAAATTAATATTTGGAATGAATGGAAAACTTCAGTTGGTTTTCAAACCATTAGTTTGAAAGATTGGTGGATTTTGCTCTGGAGAAACAAAATAAAAAATGGAGATTTCAGGAACAGCTGGAAACAGAAGTGAGAGCCAGCAGTAAGTACGTGCCCAGATAGCTCTGCAGCTACAAAGCTTTTTTTTTTTTTTTTTTTTTTTTTTTTTTTTTTTTTTTTTTTCCTGTGGAGCTTAGTCTAAAAATCTTTGTTTTAGATAGCCTTTCTGACCTACGTCAAATGAGTGAGTAAACTCACCCTGTTAAGTAATGTCATCCCTTCACATCCCAGAATGAACTGTAATCTGCCCTAATTTTAGTAAACAAGTGGATTAAGCACGAATCTTGATCTCAAACTTTCTTCTGCAGAGGCAGAAATAGATTATCTCAGTTGGGCCATGTTACCTGTGATACCTGTCTTCTGACTGGAGAAAGCCACAAACCACATCCATTTGTTCAATATATTTTACAGGTACTAAAACTTTCTCAATTCAATAATGTTCAGCCAATGCAAAAGCAGTCTACAGCATCTGAATCAAATTAATTTCTTAGGTATTCACAAAAAATACAGGATACGATCAGAGGGGACTAAAAATGCCTTGTTTGTCTTGAGGCAGAAAACTGATTCTTTAAGTTTCCAATCTCTTTCTGGTGACAGCTAGCTTCCACCTATCCATACCACTGATAAAGAAGAGAAGAGCAAAGAACTTAATTCACTATATAAATGATATGGATATCTAATTTATGTTTGTTCAGTGGTGAACCAAATTCAGTTTTAGAAGGAAGGAATAGGCTTCAAAATATGAGGTAACTATTTGTGTTAGTTCCCCAGTGGGTTTAGATCTGTGCCAGTCCACTGAATTTATCTGGGTGTCGCAAACTGTCTGAGAACTAAGACTGTCTGAGAACTTAGACTTAGACCTCTCCTCTCCTCTCCTCTCCTCTCCTCTCCTCTCCTCTCCTCTCCTCTCCTCTCCTCTCCTCTCCTCTCCTCTCCTCTCCTCTCCTCTCCTCTCCTCTCCTCTCCTCTCCTCTCCTCTCCTCTCCTCTCCTCTCCTCTCCTCTCCTCTCCTCTCCTCTCCTCTCCTCTCCTCTCCTCTCCTCTCCTCTCCTCTCCTCTCCTCTCCTCTCCTCTCCTTTCCTCTCCTCTCCTCTCCTCTCCTCTTCATTTTTAAATAGCACATTTCAAGGCCAAACCTTGGCAAGCAACAATAAGGTCAGGATATTTGCTCCATAAGGAAAAATGTGAGATTAAGAATTGGCTTCTAACATTGTTTTCATTCTGAAATACCATATCTTAAAAAGTGGAGGCAGAATGTCAACTTTTTATTTATAATTTGTGGTTACAGATCTAGGAATAAATCTATGAAGTTGAGAGTATATGTTTAGAATTATCCAATTAGGTATTTATGTATAAATTGTTTTATTACTTGTGTATCAACATCACATTGTTATGGTTCTTAAAACATTTATAATGATATCTCTTTTAAATTAAGTAATAAAATTTCTTTTACATCAAAACTGTAAAGTTCCATCTGGGGATTTTTTCAGAAAAATAAAAAATAAATTGACCAAAGTTTCCTTATATATATATATATGCATACGCATTTAAACAAAAACTGAAAAAGCCTAAGAATCAAGTCTTATCAATTTTTAAAATAATGGAAACAATAGATTTCATTTTCTGTGTTCTTTTAATAATAATGCTTTACTATAAAAGATTAAAAAATAATCCATTTCAAGTAATACAAGTGAAAGAAACACCAAAGTCACTGCATGTCTTTGACTCATAGGAATTAACTGGGATTAGATCTCTTTAGATATAGAATATATTTTGCAAGTAAAATCAGGTTATTACATTTATCAATGTTTTTATGAATCTACATATTTATGAACATAGAAACATCTAAGGCTGAAATATACCAACATCAACTGATTCATAAACACATTCAGAAGTACTAAGATGTCTGTGAGCTCAATGACACTTTTACAAATGAGTGTAAGGGGTACTATGGGACACTGTGGGCTGTCCAAACAGGCTGTTGAATAAAAATTTGTGGAACTAGATATATGTGTAGGTGAGAATTAATTAATCTTCTGAGTGGTCTCTTCATACACTAGTCAGAAAAGCAGAGGCAGCCTAAGTGTGTATAGTGTATCTCACAGATGTTACAAATTACTGTTGAGTACAATGTTGTTTCATTTTTTTCTAGGAGTTACTAAGTATGTCATATATTCACGATCTCAAGATACCTCTAAATTTTCTGATTTTAAAGGAGATGATGATGAACAGAGCTCTACTCCACCAGTTTTCCAGAACTATTCTTCTAAACTCTTTAGAGGCTGCTTTCTAACAGTCCATATGATGATATTTCAAGAAACACTTTTAAAGAAAGCTCTTGGTAAAACATTGTATTCCTCTTGCAAGTTCTTCTAAGACAGGTTCACAGCTTCAAGATACTGTGTATTCTAGAAGTATTCATGAACTCTGAAGCAAAAAAAAATAAATTCTTGAGACAGCAATAATGACAAAATGACTTGTCTTGATTATTTATTTATTTATTTATTTATTTTAAATGTCTGAAACAGTAGACAACATGGTGGACTGACTTTTCTGTTTGAAACAAACAATTAGAAAACATCTGACATTTTCAGAGGAGAATTCAAAACCTCAAAATGCCAAGGGAGGTCTTGAAATATTTGCACCTATGTTTCTCTGGGAGGCTTTAAAACAGATACTATAGGGTTGTAGCATATCCTGGCATTTTGCACAAACCAAAATCTAAATTAATTATCTAAATAATTCTTTATAGTAAATATGAGGAGAATTAAAAACTTCTAAGTGGAATTCACAAAGGCAATGCACTAAGCAGAGGTACTGGGTTCAGTACTAGGGCCAGTTCTCTTTAATATCTTTATAGATGATCTGGATGAGGGGATTGAGCAGTAAGTTTGCAGATGACACCAAGTTAGGTGCATATGTTGGTCCGCTCGAGGGTAGGAAGGCTCTGCAGGATGATCTGGATAGGCTGGAATGATGGGCCAAGGACAACTGTATGAAGTTCAACAAGGCCAATTGCCGGGTCCTGCACCTGGGGTGCAACAACCCCAAGCAGCACTACAAGCTGGGAGATAAATGGTTAGAAAGCTGCCTGGCAGAGAAGGACTTGGGAGTATTGTTTGACAGTCAGCTGAATATGAGCCAGCACTGTGCTCAGGTGGCCAAGAAGGCCAACAGTATCCTGGCTTGTATAAGAAGCAGAGTGGCCAGCAGGGCTAGGGAAGTGATTGTCCCCCTGTACTTGGCTCTGGTGAGGCTGCACCTCGAGTAGTGTGTTCAGTTTTGGGCCCCTCGCTACAAGAAGAACTCCAAGGTGCACTAGGGAAGGTTTAGGTTGGATATTATGAAGAACTTCTTTACCGAAAGGCTTGTTAGGCATTGGAATAGGCTGACCAGGGAATTGGTTGAGTCACCATTCCTGGATGTCTTTAAAACATTTAGATGTAGAGCTTAGTGATATAGTTTAGTGGACGACTTGTTAGTGTTAGGTCAGAGGTTGAACTCGGTGATCTTGGAGGTCTCTTCCAACTTAGATGATTCTGGTATTCTGTGATTTTGTGATTCTGTGATACTAGGTACAGGAAAAACTGGAACCGCTTGCATATAGCAGCCTGAAAAGTTCAGGCTTTTACTACTGGGCCACATTCCTGGAATTCAGAGAGGTGAGTTGCTTAAGAATCACCCTTATCTGTTTAACCTATCACTTTTTAATTTGAAGTCTATAAGAGTCCATCTTCCATTAAAGACGCAGGCCCTTGCAGAAAGTGTTTAAGTTTACAGAAAAGGAGTGTGACTTCCATAATTATTTTTAATTATTTTCTTAGGAGTGATGCTATAGTCCTTCAAGTTGAAATACTAAGTATCAAAACAGTGGGTGTTTCCATGACTCATTTCCAGTTCCTTCTGTAAGAGACTCTGGGTCAAAAAAGCTATTTTGACAAGCAAAATTTGCCTTATTTAAAGACAAAAAGGGGAAAAGACTGAAAGGAAGTGTAATTCTCTGTGTATACACAGAGAATGGGAGAGAATGAGGAAATTATATAAAATAAGAATCAGTGTCAAGATTGCTGAAAGAAGTTGGGTAATTCAAATTCCTGGAAATACAAGACAGTCCAGTGGTTTCATCTCTGAGGAAAAACCACTGTGCAATGTCATACGTCAGTGAAGAGAAATGGGAAAAGGCAAGATTGTTTTTCCATCCAGCTGGTAATGTACCAACATTTCCACAGGGCAGGTTTGGTCTGAAGGCCTACCCATTAAGTGGAGAATCTTCAAGGGGAGACTATATGCTGGTAGTTTTATTGGTGTCATGATTTGCAACAAGTCAAAACAGCCAATGTTCACACATAATAGCCTTATGGAAACTGGGATTTCTTTTTTATTTTAGAGCTGACAGATAAGATATGAAGCCAATATTATGAATATTTGTATTAAACAAAGAGATGTTGTTTTTTTTTAAAGCAATGAGCTATTAGCTTCTGGAGTCCTGATCACTTGCCAAATTAGGTTAAAAACATTCTGCCAACCTAAATCCCTTTGGCAGTTTCAGCTGCTCCAGTTACTCTTTGCTTCTACTTCTGGGTCTGGAGACTACTACTGAATGTGCATGTTTCCACTGACTTGCATCCAAGGCAGATTTTGGCTCCTGGAAACAGTTGTGCAACTGGCCCAGAACTGATTTGTTCCATCCAAAGGATATCTCTATTGCACTAAAACTGTGATCCTTTTACTCATACAGGGTATTTGGAAAAGTAATAAGGAAGAGATACAGAGAGCAAGGAATGATAGAGTATTGAATTATGAAGCTTGCAGAGAACATTCGACTAAAACTGGGTCCTACTGACCTTTCTAAAATTGACAGGCTGTGATAGTTTTACAAACTGCTGACATTCTCAGTCTTCAACATTTGGACTGCCATAACCCACAATTAGGGGCTTACTAATGACCTCCTTATGAAGATGAATTTGTGATGAGACACAGATGCTTGTCAGGACCACACTCATTAAAAAAAAATAAATAAAATAAAAGTCTAAGGAATTGAATTTGTGTTCTTCCAAGAATCTTCAAGGTTTTTGGTATTTCTAGTTAAAGTGTTGATGAATCTGAAGGTACAGACAGAACAAATGAGACAGTAAATGTATTACCCTTGCATAGCATACTTATCACATGATGTTTCTCTTCTCCTAAGTAGTGAGATGTGATTGCTTGTATGGTTTTCTGAAGGACAGATTATTCTTAAAGATTGAGTCTAATGAAGGTGAGGGCCTGCCTCTCCTCTCACTTATAACTCATAAATAACTTATAAATCAGGAGCATTAAACTGACATAGTTTGTGAACATAGATCCAATATCAAAACAAATGAAAGGTAAGAATATAAAAATTTGTTACTGGGAAGCTGAATAATGAAAGGGAATTAGATAGCAGGTGCTGGTGGGTGGAGAGATACAGAATATGAGAGTGCTATATCACCATCTGTTCCTGCTGCTCTCACATCACTAGCTGAGTGTTCCTATTGCAGTCCTCTAAATATCTAGCTGTATTGCAGGGGTTGCAGACTGCACACCTGGTTTGGAGGGGAAAGTGTTGTTTTTTTGCAGTGTCTTTCTTCTGCTTTGTTATATACCTTGCCCCCATCTCTGATCTCAAACTCTGTCCATTAACTAAAATCCAAGAATAATTCATATAAATGAATTATTTTTATCAAACATATGAAAACATTCATATGTTTGATAAAAAGAACAGATTGAACAACAGCAAATATAAATGTAGCCTATGCTTTGTTTTTATTAAAACCACGTGGGAAATAATTTGTGATATAATGCAATGGTTCATCATCTTTTGTTTGCAATTGGCTTTGCTGATGTGAGTATCACAACACCAACAGAATAACAGCCACAGACTGAGACTTGAGTGCTTGGTACTGCACAGCCACACAACAGAGAGGTGTTTCTTGTCACCGAGAACTTACACAAGCATTATATTTATGTGTTATTTCATAATTTTCTTTATTCTTCTATCACCTAATTTTGTGTGTGTATTTGGTACAGATAATAATCAGACTGTCAATAATCATAGAATCATAGAAACACAAGGTTGGAAAGGACCTACAAGATCATCTAGTCCAACCATCATCCTATCACCAATATTACCCACTAAGCTACTGAATCATATTTCATAGCACCTTGTCCAGGAACTTCTTGAACACCACTAGGGACATTAACTCCACCACCTCACTTGGCAGGCCGTTCCAGTGCCTGATCACTCTGAGAGAAGACATTTTTTGTAATATCTAAATCTCCCCTGATGCAACTTGTGGCCATTTCCTCAAGTCCTAAAACAAGTTATCTGGGAAAAGAGGCCAACCCCCTCCTCATTACAACCTCCCTTCAGGAAGTTGTAAAGTACAATGAGGTCTCCCCTGAGCCCCCTCTTCTCTAGACTAAACAATCCCAGCTCCCTCAGCTGCTCATAACACTTGTGCTCCAGACTCCTCACCTGTTTTGTTGCCTTTCTCTGGACACTCTCCAGGGCCTCAATGTCCTGTGAGGGGCCCAAAGCTGAACACAATACTTGAAGTGTGGCCTCACTATAGCTGAGAACAGGGGGATGATCACCTCCCTGCTCCTGCTGGCTACGCTATTTCTAATATAGGCCAAGATGCCATTGGTCTTCTTGGCTACCTGGGACACTGTCAGCCCATGTTCAGCCAAGCATCGATCAACACTCCCAGGTCCTTTTCCTCTACACAGTCTTCTAGCCACTCTGCCCCAAGCCTATGGTGTTGCATAGGGTTATTGTGGCCCAAGTGCATGAACCTGGCACTTGGCCTTATAATAATAACAATAACAGTAATAGCAACAGCAATAATAATTATAATATCATTGTCTCTAAAAAGTTTAAATTATTAAAATGTTCAATAATTATATAATTTCCTTCTTTACAAATGTACCATTTATGGAGGTGCACATACTTCTCTTTGTTTTAACCTTCACTATTTCCTTTGCAATAGCACTCAGCTCATCTCCTGAACTCCATAGAGTTTTGTATAAAGAGTATATATTACCATAAGCTTTGAAATGTACTGGAAAATAAGAGTTTGTTTCCAGACCTGGATCCAAAGTAAAGTCTTATTTGGGAGCTAGAAAATGTTTCAGTGGTGAAACATTGCTTTGGTAGCTAGGAAAATCTTTTCCATACTTTTGTGATTTTAAATACCTGCTTCTCTTTGATTTGGCCATCCCATAAACACTATTGTCTCTTACTGACATCTGCTGGAATAGATAGCATTCAAATGTTTTTAGGTTTCCTCCATGCTTGCTACCTGCCAGCCTTTAGTTCCTAAGGAAAAAAGCAATTCACTTTGTATGTCAGAGCAATACTTGGCCAGTTCAGGTTTAACTTTTTCCTTATCCCAGCAGAACAACTGTTCTCCACCTTCTTCTTGTCCTTACATAAAGGGAATGACCCACATGCCAACATGACAAAGATCCAGAAAGTTATAAAAGCTTCATTGTAAAGATAAATCCTTAATAGTTATTCAAAGAGCATTCACAAAGGAAAAGAGAGGGTGTGCATGAAAACAGGAAGATATTAAAATAATGAATAATTTGGCGGAATCTAGAGTTTTTCTATAGAGTTTATGCATTTTTTTTCAAGCAGATTTACACTTTCAAGGCTGTCAAATTAAGCTGCATCTTCCACATAGCTTTTTTTTTTTTTTTTTTTTTTCCTGTTTCTTGCCAAGAAAACCATCTGGAGAGGTTTTGTAGTGAAATAAAGATTGAAATCTTTTCTTTCTTTCTTTTATGTCACTGTGACTATACCAGCCTCTTCACTACTTAATATTAGCTCTTATTTTAACCATAAATATATAAATTTATGTTTTAATGTATTTCATAATAATTTTAGATTAGAACATACATATTACTATAAAAAACTAGTGACTGAATTCTTTCACACATATATCTGGGAATATGTGACTAAGATTATAAAGTCAAAAATAGAAGATGAGATTTTTTCAAACTTTCCTTTCTGATTGCTCTACATTCCTGTCCAAGCAGAGTAATTGATCGTAATTGATCTCTTCAGTGAGAAGTTATGAGGAAGTCAGGAATTTCCTCTCCAAAAATAACAATTCATTACATTGTTTTTTCTTTACTTGGTCATGTCTTGTTGAGGACAAACACCAGTTTAGAGCAGATATCTAGCACTTTGCTAGCTAATGTTACGTGTGGTGAGTAACTCCTCTCAATAACTACTAATCTATTGGCAGTTTATAATTTCACAAACTTTTAGCTTTTACTTTTAAAAGAAAGGCAACCTTTTTGGTTTTGTTGGCATTAGTTTTGTCATTTTGTTTTGCTTTGTTTTTCCTGAGGTTTCAATTAGGAGTCAAATCTGCCAGTGATGTAATCCTCTAGACTCCACTGGCAGTTGATTACATCCCAGGGACTTTGTCAGGAAGCTGATAAAGTAAAACATGTCACCATCTCTCTTGGATAATTTGTGCCATGATTATAGGATAATTAACTTCCAACAGAGGAAGCAATTGCTATAGGAAAAGGAATTGGATTCTAGTTATATACAGATCATAATATATGAAATGTGTAACTAAACAGATGTATTTCTTCTGACAATATAATTTGAACCCTTTTATTCAGATTCCTGACCTTTACGGAGTTCAAAACCAAATGCTTTCTCACCAATTTTCAGTTGTTCAATGGTTACTGAACACTCCTATTATCAAAGCTTTATGCTGGTGTACTCTCTGGTGTTACTTTGCCTTAAATTAGATAACCAAGGCTGTAGCAGGACTCCCAAGGTTTCTTTTATAGTTGGTGGAAAGAAATATCTCCAGAGAGCTATTCAATTCATTGTAATGCAGACATGTGAAACAGAAGCGAATGCTTCTGGAGGAGCCTAGGCTGCACAGGGAGTCTGAGGGGAGCAGTTCAGACATTTAAAATTAGGTGAGAGAAACATCCCAGGATGCTCTTTTACTAGCTGGCCCTTCCAGTCTAGAAAAGACAGCAGATTATCAGTCCTTCTGCTGTAGATTCATTTATGAATGAAATGTACTTCTACTTCAAAGGCATATCTATAGTACAGTCAAGAGATTTAAACAGTATGGGCTTTAGCTGCTAAGTATGTATAAAGTATCCCAAGCTATTTATTTATTTATATATAAATAATATAAATATATTATCTATTAAAATGAATTTTTATTCCTTTGTATTATAGTCTCACATATATATGAAATATACACAACATATATTCTCATATATATGAAAAGACAACCTCTTTTCATTTTCATATCATGATACCTTTGACACTCAGATAATATTTTTTTTACCAGTTTATTTTTGTTACTAAAAGTGACTAGTAAGCATAAAGCATACATGCTATAAATTTAAATTGAATGCAATGCATTCTTTTTTCTCTGCAATACTGTTACTGAATTATAATTAGTTGCTTGGAAAATGTTTGCTGGGTTTCAATCTCTTCATATGCCCCTCTCATAGGCATGTTTCTTGCACTCCTAAAATGGTCTATAAGAATACTGGTTATTGTTATTCTTTCAAAAATTTGTGTTAGAGTTTATTGACAAGTTCTTATCTTGTTGATTCATTTCCCTTAGAGTTTCCAACTTGTGTTTTTAAGTTGAGTGAAGCAATGTGTTGACAGCTGTAAGCAGTAATGTGTAAGTACTTTGCACTTCCAATCAGAGCTGAATTACTTTACTAAGCAGCCATTGAGATGGTCTTTTCTCTAGTATACTTTGAAGACTAATCCATATTTTCAAGTTTAGACATTCCTTGGTTTTCAGCTGGGACACAGTCTTCATCCAGTTTTTCTATGAAAAATGAGCTATTTGGCAGGAAGCCTTTAAAATCCATTCTGTCTAGGTGAAAGAGTTTCTGCAAGGATCCAGTTTCGAATTATCCTCTGTCACTATCAGTGTGGCATTGAGCTTTGCATGCATTTTTATCTCTCTTATGTGAAAAACAAGCAAACAAAAAAGAAAACAACATTCATTTCCTTAGCTTTTGTGGAACATATATGTTATGTAACTGTGTGTGTGTATATCCTCAAATACATGTTTCAGAATATTAAATTACTCTGTATTAAATGCACTTCCTCGAGACATAGCTTTCTTCTTTTATATCCTCACTATCAAAACAGGTTTGATTCTGCCAGATGCAGATGATTCTACTGCATATTGTTGATGTAATTATTTCATTTTGAAGAGAATGGCTTACAATTCAAGTAATAAGGGCGTGCCTCTCTTGCCTTTGAAATTCAGATAATGTTTCCCACTCATTTAAGAGAAACAGGATCAAGCTTTGCAATTATGGAAACTTTGTTAGGTTGGTAGAGTGATCACATGCTTATTTTCTAAATCTGAATGAGCAGTTAGGAAAAACATTTGAATGACAGCAAAAAAAAGTTTGCATATTTTTTATATAAAGGGTGTATTTTACCATAGATGATTCAGCCTCATTAGCCTCCTTTTTTCATAAACACAATTCAGAATTCCACATGAAATGGGAAACAAAAGTGTTATCATAACTTTACATTTTTGTTTGCTTTGTTATGTTTTGAATGAGAACCAAAACTCAGAAAGGGGGAAAAATGTTTCAGTTTATCTGGCTGGCATTTTATTAAACAATATAATCTTCTCTTTCAACTTCAAAATAACTAAAGGATTTTGTTTTCTTTGTTTTCTTAATATCTTTTCTTAAAGGGGAAAATATCAAAGGTAGGAAATTTGACTTACAGGATTAAATCATGTTTGGTTCTTCATTTCTCTCAGATATATGCAGAATTTTTTCTTGAGTACTTTCTGTTAGCAACCCTATTTTTCCACTTACCTTTTTGAATTGTAATTTAGCAGGTGTGTCATTTTTTTGAGCTGACCCAAACTGCTTTCCCTTCTTATTTCATTTAAATCTACCTTTATACAGTAGAAGTTGGTGAAGCATGTAATGGAATATCTGCTATATGACAATTATTTACATGAAATGAGTAATACAATTTCATGTTTTACTTTCAATAACCTATAAACCTTGAAAAGAAGGTTTACTATAACTGAGTTACTGTCAGAATCGAACTTGGTCACATAAAGTCTAAATGAACAGGTGAAGACATACACTGTGTGTGTATATAAAATATGCTTATAGTCCTTACAATGACCTTTTTTCTTAAAATGTCCTTTTAGTACTTTACATTATAAGGACTACTTAGGTAAGAGTGCAGTGGGATACTCATCTATGGAAGAGGCACCTCAACACTGTCTGGTTGTTTTACTGTAACACAGGACCAGGACAACAAATGGTTGTGAGTGTAAGCCTGGAGAAAAGAAGGCTCAGGGGCGACCTTATTGCTCTCTACAGATACCTTAAAGGAGGCTGTAGAGAGGTGGGGGTTGGTCTGTTCTCCCACGTGCCTGGTGACAGGACGAGGGGAAATGGGCTTAAGTTGCGCCAGGGGAGTTTTAGGTTGGATCTTAGAAGAACTTCTTTACCGAAAGGGTTGTTAGACATTGGAACAGGCTGCCCAGGGAAGTGGTGGAGTCACCATCCCTGGAAGTCTTTAAAAGACGTTTAGATGTAGAGCTTAGGGATGTGATTTAGTGGGGACTATTAGCGTTAGGTCAGAGGTTGGACTCGATGATCTTGAGGTCTCTTCCAACCTAGAAATTCTGTGATTCTGTGATTCTGTGATTCTGTAAGGTTATGGTGAAATATATATTCCCAATCCTGCCTTTTGGAGTAAGAGTAGGAGTGAACCTCTCTCGTATGCATTCAGACATGAGAGTGAGGTTGAGAAGGAAGCCAAAGGATATTCATTAGTTTACTCTTCTTCCTGAATGGAGAAAAATCAATCAACTGGCAGAAATAAAAACAGTTTACAAAATCAGCTACGAAGGGATTCATTATGTTCACTTCCATCCTTCTTTCACCTTCCAGGTCTGAAAAAGAGAAAGACTCTACTGCACTAAGGAAGAGAGAAAGTTTTCATTTAGCAACTGGTAATTTGAGAGTTGTTCTATTTGATGCATTTTAAGTTGTAAGTCAGGAGAAAGGGAATATTGACAAAAACAGGAGATACCCAAATTCAACTCTGCTGTGATTTCCAAACCAAAGCATAAAAAGGGTATGTTTTCTTTATTTAGGGCTGAAATTCTCTTGGTAATTGGCTGTTCTCTAGCACTCTCAGCCAACTTCACCTGTGTGATAAATCCTCTTAAAACAGTGACTGTATCAGATGAATTTAATACACTTCTCTGTCTACAACCAGTATGGTTTATTTTAAAAGCTAAGGAAAATATTGACAAGGAAAATATATCTTTAAGAAGGCTCTGCATTTTCTGAAATGGTTAACTTCTACTAGCAACAACTTGAGTAATCAAACCTGTGATGAAACTTATTTTCATCATACAAGGTTGTCAGAATTAACATTAATCCAAGCTTCCCTCCTTCCGTCCCCCTTCCCCCCCCATTAAAATTATAATTGCCATCCTTATAATCCAAAAACAGATTAGAGATGATAAACAAACTGTTATGTCAATTTCTGAAAATGCCACTATGTAAAGAGTTGCTAATGGTGAAAATTCACATACAGGTGATTTTATGATGCTATTAGACAGGAAAAACACAGCTATTTAACTAGATGACCGCAACACACTTATAGAAGCCTGCAGATTAATTTATCCCAATTTCTTTGACAAATAAAATATTTTTTCATATTTTCATTAAAAATTGATAAAATCAATATATTTGTACCCTTACCTATAAATTTATTTCATTGTACTTGAATTATGTGGTCAGTGTTCCCAAGTTCAATGTAAATCTGCTGCTACAGGTAAGACATAAAATAGCTACATTTCTTCTGGGCAAGAGGTAGAAAACCAGAAGCTAATAAACATTATCTAATACAGATTCCAGGCATCTGCTTTGTCATGAGATGATCTGCTTCTTTCTTTCACTCGACAAATTCCTGTAAAAGAAAATCTGCATTTTATCTATTTATCTGTTTATTTATTTTCATAAGGAAAACAAAGCACTTTTTAATTTTCTAAGGGCAGAATTTTCTTTAATTTTCACTGCTCTTTTTTTTTTTTTTTTTTTATTATTATTATTATTCCCTTTCAACAATCTGAGATGGGATAAGCAGTGTGAAGATAGTATGTTAGCTGAAGATGCACCTCTGATATCAATAGAATTATCGTTTTGTTTATTCTCTGCTCCGTTCCTTATATAACTTAATGTTTTGACAACTTGGCAATTCACACCAAACAAAGTGTAATGGGATTCAAACAAAATCAATTAACACTTTAATTTTTTCTTATACTCCATCTGTTCTCATAGTAGAAGTACAAAAGCTCATATTATGAAACGAGAAGACTCCAAAATTAAATTTTATTTACTTCTCTGCAGTGAGAATCAGTAGTTTATCTGAACACTATTGTAGTGGAAAATTCCATGATTTCTACAGTCATAAATGACTAAACCTCTAAGGTTACTAAGATCAAGCCAAGCCCTGTCTCAAACTAAAATTTTGTTGAATTTCTGTGACTTCTGTCTTTGGGGAACCAGTGCATGGATAGTGCATTCTATCTAGCAGACTTTGTGTCTTAAAATACTTGGAAATTAAACTAGCTGATCATACTGCTGGCTGCAGCAGAAGCCAGATTTTTTTTTGTTTGTTTTCAACATATTACTTCAAGTCAATCTTTTTAAAGCATCTCCTAATTATTTTATTTATTTATTTATTTATTTATTTATTTTGTACCAAATTTTAAATTAGATATATCTGAATGATCAGCATGAGAAGATTAATGGTGGGATTTCTTTCATTCTTCACTTTCCAATCCTGATGAATTCAATATACATTGGAAAGATCAGGAACTGTTCTGTATACTTTCTCTCTATATTATTATTCTGAGTATTATCCTCAGAAATTTGACATAAAAATCTTGTCATTTTAAGAAATGTTTTTGGAAACCAAGCTAATACCCATAAAATTTCAGATGGGATTTTATTACTTCTAAGGAGGTTGTTGCAATCCATAAACAATATAGTTATCCTTGCACACATAAAACAGATTGAAAATTAGGCTGTAAATACAATTTACAGTCTTATTGTGACTGGTTGTTTGCATCAATCTCCGTTAATAAGATAGTGACATCAATTAAAACCAAAATACTGCCTTGCACTTTGATAGATTTTGTGCTTTGTTCTACTTATCACCTGCTAAGTTATTCATTATACATCTGTCTGGTAAGAGATACAGGGTAACATAAGTATTTACAGAAAAGTCCTAATTTTAAATTAATCTGAAGCAGAGGTTTCTTTCATGTGGTTGGACAGTTGTCTTATCCTGCTATCTTTCTAAAGTTTGAGGATAAGAAGAGACTGTTGTGGCACCACTGAAGTCAATAGACCTCATTGATTTTGATAGGCTAGATCTCCTGGGTTTTCTGGATTAGTGTTTTCTAGAACTGCTTGAGGGAACAGATCCATTATATTGTCTTTTCTGTTTCCCTAATCTCCGTTTATCTTTTATCCCTTTCCTTTATCACAATCTGATTGATGTTCTCATCATAAGACATCATGATTTTGTTTTTTTTTCGCTTCCCTCTTGAACTGTCTTTTGTTCTGATAGAATGGTTCTAGCCTTAGTTATACTGAAATTTGGTTTAAATCTGTGTCTCATGAGAGGAATTACTAAAGATCATCTACTAGTGTGTCTGCTGATGAGTGACAAGGCTGGAAACACTGTCCTGCGCTGCACCAAACCTCCCTTGCATAGATTCAGTCTCTTACGCAGAATTCTCCTTCACATAGTTTATTCTGATATTTAAAGAAAAACTAATTTCAGTTAACTCTACCTGCATAAATGTTCAGCATACATTGGTTCAAATACCTTTATAGACAGACCTTATAAAAATATATATATATTGTTACTACAAGCATCATAAAGCATAATACTGTCTGCATTGTCCATGGGGAACCTGGGAAGTTATTTTAAACCTCAGGGCTAGAAACTTTAAATAGTTCTTGTTAGATGGATACCTCAATTTAGATTAATCCTTAAGCGTAATCTTCAGTTTACAAAGGTACAAGCTTCTGCACTAGTTATGGGACACTGGTGGGTCAGTGACTGGAACAATGAAAGACATCACATTTAAAAATAGAGGGGTTACCAGTAACCTCCAAAAGCTGACAGTGTTTTTATACTTATGTCTGTTGCTTATACTAGTTGTTCATTGCTCTTGCATGCTCAACCATACAGCTCATGGTTGTTAAGATCCATCCATTAGAGTAGAGTTGGAGAACTATCCAAACTTTCTTGACTTCATTTAGATCTTATTTCCACTTTGAAAACAAATAAGAAATATATTTTTCATTTTCATATCAAGAATGTTTTTCAGCTTTTTCTTCTTGAAATAACTTTCGTTTTCAAAGTATTTAAAAAAATATTTTAAATCTGAAAAATATGGCAGTCTAAGATTTTAAATTATATGTATATATATTTAAAGTCAATCTCTCTCTCTCTCTCTCTCTCTCTATATATATATATATATATATTTATTTATTTTTTTTTCCTGGAAACTGTTTCTTGGAAAGCTCTTTTTCCAGTCTGACTCAGAATAAAACTGTTTTGAAGGCAATACATTTTTCTTTGGTGTGGAAATTTTGGTGTCCATATATTTCCAGATTTGTCTGAACCATGCTAGCATTCAATAGTACTTTAGCTCTGCCATCCTGACAATTAAAAATATGTAGCTTTGAAAGGAATTTAATTTACAATTTAAATTGAATTTGTCTCTTATACAACCTGAGTGAATCAGAAATATACTTTGTGGAACAAATGAAAATAAAGATATTTTATGTTTTTACAAGTCAGAGAAGAATCATACAGAAAGACTTAAATCTTCTTTAAATGATATTCAGTGCTTCCAAAGGGAGTGTTTTTTTTTTTTAATGATTATTTATTTATATATATATATATATTTTAATATTTATTGATCTTATTTTTGGCTAGTAGAAATAAGAAGGGACAAAAACTGCAATTAAAGTCTACTGTTCCATGAAAAAAAAAAAAAAAAAAAAAGGAAAATCTGTACAGCTGTTTTCACAGACTGCTTCAGCTCCTTGAAAAAGTTATTTACACCCCTGTGTTCATAACTATATTAAATACTCAAAATGACTATGTTGAATGCCTACTTTAATTCTTGTCATCAAAATTACTTAAAAGTCTCTCTGGTAGCATAAACGATTCTTCAAGGAACTTACATATTACCCAGTATGATGAAATCCATTTAGCAACACAGAACACAAGACGTTAACACTTTTCAATCACATTTTAATTGAACTGAACTATATGTTTGCAGAGCAGATATGAACAACACACATAAAGAAAAGCAGCCTCCACTACCATTGTATTTCACAGAGTGGCTACATTTTAGTTCTAGTCTCTGATTTACACTCTGATAATTTAAAAGGGACACTTCTAAATACTATTATTCTATGGAAATCCATGAACAATATTTGGCTTTGGAAACATTTCTGCTTATAACTCATCTTATTTTTCTTCATAAGCATTTTTTTATTATATGCAAGGACATTTGTTTATAATAAGTGTATGTATAAACATTGCTATTTCTTTAACTGAAGTCATAATCTTCTGTTTGTATTTGAGAAAGACCCTTTTAATTATCAGGTCTTTAACAGGCTCCTCTTTCATCCTTCACTGTCCCTCTAACTTCCTTTTCTGTAAAAGGTGTAATTCTATTCTGTGTAAGAACTGTTTATTCCAATAAAGAACTGATTTACTTGTGCTTGGGACCCGACATTAAAATTCCTATTATCCTACTTTAATTTACAGAATTTAGACTGGGTTTAAAATTTAACTTGAGTCCTGTTGAGTTACAAGCTTTGCCTTGGCTACATTGAATTACTGAATTTATATATACGTATATATCTTTACATATATATATATATATATATATATATACATAAATATTGTTGGTGGTAATTGGGCAGTCAGACTTAACAGCTTGGCTAGTAATTTTGCTCATGGATAATAGCCAGGTCCTTGGCTTGCCTGAGTTTTCGATTTAGCTGCAGGTCTTCACAGATATACTTAGCATGGACATTAGGATTCAGGGAATAAAAAAAAAAAAAAAAAAAGGGGGGGGGGGGGAAAGGAAAAAAAAACAAAGATTTTCATTTACAAATTGGCATTGCTTCCATAATCAAATTGTTGCTGCCTTCTTTTTCATTTCACTCTTTTCCTTTGTGGAGCCTTGACCGTATGTTACAAAGTCTTCCATTGCACAACAAGCAATCCATGATGAAGATATATTCTCTGCATGTTATTTACATTAGAGAAGACATTACACAAGTTTCTCTATAACCTAAAAATCAAGCATGAACAGAGTAACAGTCCATAGTCAAAATCCTATACTGGACTACAAGAACCCTGGAAAATGAAAAGTAAAATTAACTTTATAAACAACACTTTTCTCTTCCTTAAAGACAATAAAATAAAGGTGCAGTTTACTTTCTAGAGAAGGTGAACATTATACTCTAAAAAAGCAATGAATGTGGACATTTAAGTCTGACAGCCTGTCTGTAGTAATCATTACGGAGTATATAAAGATTTAATATAAAGTATATTAAATCACAAGCTGAATATGAGATTTATGGAAAAAAATGCATTTTTTGGGGGAGGGAAAAAAATACATTTATCAGAAAAATAGCATAAAGAAGAAAATCATCTTCAAGTAGGGAAAAAAGATCGATTCTAGGAAGGAAAATAACACCCTTTTCTCTAGCTTATGAAGAAACAGTCATAGTAAGTATCAGAAAAATATCCAAATAATAAACAAGCTTAAAGAGCAGAAAAAGCTGCAGAGAATTGTAGAGTCACCAATGCCAGATTTTATAAAACTGAGCTAAAGACACACTTCTGCATGCCACTGAAACTGTTTTCTTGTATAAGTTCAGATAGAGCAGAAAGACCGCTTTTAACAATTCTGTTTCTGATTTCATGTTGCAACAGAGTAGCAAAATATTTATTTATCTATTTGTTGGTCTGAATAACAACAATTAACAACTATTAACGAACCCTAAAAATAGAGAAGCACTTTACTGTTTGCATTTTAGGTAATGTCCAGATCTTCTGTTACTTGATTAAATCTTTCTTAACTTATTTAAATTAGGTTTCAGTTATATATTAACTCAAGGTTAAAATGTTGATAATGGTCTAAAAATGAATTTCACAAAATTTGTGAAATTCACAAGAGTGTTTCATCCCTATAAACATAGCTTTGAATGAAGATAGACACTAAATGTAATGTTATTTACATTAGAGAATAAGGCTTAGGTTTCTACTGGATTCTATCCTGGTTATTTAAATCTTGATTTCAACCAGATAGAGGTTGAAAAACAGCTTTATAGAACTTTTACAGACATCATTTCTAATACTACTGTTTCTGGCACATTTAAATGTTGTTTATAAATAATACAACAAGATTAACACCCCATGCAGCCGCATGCACTCCAGTGAAATTACTCCTGGGATAAAGTTTGTCCAACACTGTTTGAGTAGCCCCAGATGAAGACACTGTTACCAGGAGAACTGTGAGGGGAAGAGGGGAAAAGAACAGATGTTTACTCATTATTCTTTGGGGACTTGTTTGTTTTTCCTAACATCAAACAATTATGGAGAATTTAGCTGTTGTTAAGGCAGCTTTATTTTAATTGACTATATTATTACATAGGAATATTTCTTTGGAGTGACACTAATCTTAGAGGAAAAAAAAAAAAAAAAAAGAAAAATCTACAGGATGGTGGAATCACTTTTAATGGGTTATAGTTTTTGTTAACACAACACCTCCACATAAATTAACTTGTTCTATTTTTAGGAAAATTCCAATTAGCCAGTGAGCTCTCTCTCTCTCTCTCTCTCTCTGGATAGGATTGTGACAGCAAGTCTTTGGACTTCTGCTGGCATGGAATCCTACATACGTGTTACTGACACATAAAAACCTTTGTAATCCTTCTACAATCAGCTTCTCTCCTGGATCCCTGCCAGATCTCTGTAAGTGTTTGATGTTTCATCCGTACCCTTGGGGAATACCTCATTCACATTACAGCTACTTTACATCATTGTAGCATTGTAAAGAACGTTTAAAATATCACTCATTGTGACATTTTCCTGTGTCTGTATGGTGAAAAATGCCTTTAGTGCACATGAGACTTAAATTTTAAATACTAGGTAGGAACTTTTCCCACACATTCATGACTAAGCCATATATATATTCCACCACGTTCAAAGTGGAAGTAATATGTTACTTCATGGTGATGGATCAGAAAGTGATTGATAATGTTGTAGCTATCACAGTAGCTACTCAGTAGAAGTAGATTGTCTACTGCACTCACAATAAAAAAGTGTTTTATAAACAGACATATATATATATATGTTATATATATATATTCAATTTGGGGGGGAAAAAAAAAAAAGAAAGAAAAGAAAGGAAAGAATAAGAGATCAAAAGCAGAAATAATGATTTCAAGAGTCTCATGAAGCTTGTGTTGGTGAAAGTGGTATCAAAACTGACACAACTTTTGCCAGTAGCATGTGTGTAAGAGGTCTTGACACTGAAGGTTCTCAGAGACTATGATGGATAAAAGCAAATAAGATTTTTCATATAGCTTATTTTTTCCTTAGTGCTGTTGTCTAGAGGACAGCATGACATGAAGCTATTAAAACACAATCCAGTATGCAAGTCTTGAAATCACCATCTGAAGGGGAAGTACTTATCTTCAAGGCACTAGATTCCCAAAGTGTTGTGGATAATTTCTTTCAATAAACTCTTTAAACTATTTGGCATGATAAGAAATAGATCCTATGAAAAAAAAAGAAATAAAATAAAGAGTACTATTACCTAATAGGAAGCTGTTTAGACTTATGAGAAATAAAACCCAACCATTTGCTGTGCTCCTCAATCCTAATGAGAAGACCCAGGTTAACTAGATGGGCATTATAAGAAAACATCTAAAACCTGAGCTCTCAGTGAAGCAATGGAGAATACTACTTGATTTAGCCCTTTATTTCTGATTCTATGAGAGACACATAAGAAAGCATGTTTATTTGAGCATAAAATCCAGCTTTTTGCAAAATAGAACTTTGCAAAATAGAAGTGTAAGGATGGCATGAGTAATAATAATAATAATAACAGTAATAATATATTTTTTGTGAGCAATAAAACTAATGAAGCTGAGCTTTTTCAGTCTTGGTAACCTACCAGAGTGTCCTCGCTTATCAAATAAGGTACAAGCTCTGACCAAAGTCTTGATTTCCTGTGTCAAAGTGACAGTACCATGTCACTCTACAGAGTCCTTGATATCTAATAAAGACAGTGTTTAGACTGCATTAATAGGGTAAAACACCATTTACATGAAAAAACTATAATATATTTGATATTGTGACTTTTATGTCACATTAAATTGAAATATATTAGCAGTTCATCAGTGAACAAACCACCTGGATACCAATTTCAGACACAGAAGCATAGTTTGATCTTCTGAGGGAAATAGGTATAAAACCCCGCTATCAAACTAGAAAAAAAATAAAAAAAATAAAAAGAGAGAATTGAATAATAACATGGAAAAGAATCATAAACTATATAGCTATCTATCTATCTGTCTACCTATTGCAAGAGTTTTTGTGCTCAAAGCTTGCAGGAAACTGTAAGTGTTCCCTTCACTCAGGAAAATCTCATACTGATCTCACATAGAGATATTTCTGGCATATGTAATTTCTGGGATGAATGTCTCATAGCAAATCTTGATCCTTAACTACTTGCTGAAATCCAAACCACACAGGATGCACATTTATTTTTAAGGTTTTAATGTCTGACATCTTTGCTTTTTCATGTTACACACCAAACACTCAATGAACCTTTTTCTGCATATGACTGTACTGGGTGTGGTTGGGATGGAGTAAACTTTCCCTGCAGCAGCTCATACAATCAGTGGTGCTCTCCAGTTTAAATGTATTCTCAGTTAGATACACTCATATGCTCTTAATAACTTTATCAAAAATACTATATCTGTACGTGAATAATTAATGCATGTGGACACAGTGAAATGCTGGCTGACAATATTGTTATGCCAATAGGTTCCAACAAAAAAAAAAAAAAAAGATTAAAATGTAAATATTTTCTCAGTTGGCAGTCAAGTTATTACCATGCCCAATGTTACGAATCTTTTAGGTCAAAAAGACTGGAGTCAAAGCAAAGGTGCAGATAGTTAAACTAATGTCTCTTTTTCATCAATGCCGCTATACAAGTAATGCCTTGATAAAATGACAGGACAACCAAGACAAAACAAAACAAAACACAAAGACCCAACCTGCTGATATTAAATTAAATGCAAATAAATGCAAACTGGAACTTCTCATCCATTTCATGAGCAATGACCAAAGGACCATCCGGTAATCTTCATTATTTTGAAAGTGATTATGACTTCTCTCAGAAGCATATGATGACTAAGCAGACCAAGATTTATGCCACACTGTCTTTATAGTAATTGTAATATATACAGAGAGTACAATAGTGTCTTAATAATATCTTAATAATGTCTTTTTACCTTGCTTAATGGGTACTATACTCTTTGCAAAAAGGAAAATTAAAAAAAAAAAAAAAAAGTTTATACCAAATAACAATTTTTATTTGTCAGTTTCAACACACATGAACTTTGTGTGAGAATTCTATCTTAAAATTGTGTGAGAATTCTATCTTCAAATGGCGTACGCAATAATCAATAAACATCGTGAAACCTGAGCTTTCATGCATATAGCAAATTGGATTGAGTGAAAGAATTCAGACAACAGTTAATTCCGACAGGTATCAAATAGTACTGGAAGCTTATGGCAGTTCTATTAACTCTTCTGTTTAGCAAAGTGAGAGCTCAGTTTTTCCCATACTACAAGTCTCATTTCCACCTTTGACTAGAAATTAAATGCACAGATATAACAAGAATATCACAAGATATCACAAATTGTTCCTGGAATGTTCTTATCTTGTTTTACAGATTCAAGAGTTTTGGTAAATATCTTTAAAAAAGGTATAGGACATACCCAACAATCTGAAACTGTTTTCACAAGTTTTAAGACTGCAAGTCTTAAGCAGTTTCCTGTATAAAGGTTCATGCTTATCTTAAGAGAATAGCTACATATACAGTTTAAATAGCTGCGTAACAGTTTAAATAATGTAATTTTCCACACATAACCCAAAAGCCGACCTTTGTGAATACTTTGGATATTTGGTTCCACAGTCCAAGTAGGCACTAAATACCCACATGCTAACTGGTACTGGTCCCACAGTAGTCCATTAATTACTTGTACCCTTATTTACCTTGCAAAGTTATCAAACAAAAAGTTTATTTGAGTGGGGCTAAAGTAAGTTTTCAATAAACTTTTCATATTTTTAGCTGGTACATTTCTCATTAATTGTATTGGTTTCTGTAGTTAGTGTGAATTTTAAGGAAGATGCTACACTCTTGCAGACGTTAAACCCCAGAAAATCTATCAGGTGTTGGATTCTGAGGGCATTAGTATTAATACTAAGGACTAAATAAAGCAAGAAACATGCTGAGCCCAATGAAAACGCCAATTACTTCAACCAATAATAAAAGTAAAATAGTTTGTGGGAGTGAACGGATCATTGTTGAAATCATAATGACAGTGAAGGGAAGTGGAAAAAAAAGACTGTCTTGAGATGGTTTACCTCTAAGTAAATAGTTTGCTCAAATAGTTTGCATTTTGCGTTTCTTGGATTTCTGCTGACATCTATGTTGCAATCTAAGCTGAATAAATAAGACCAACAGCAAGGATTGCTTGATGATTATAAACTATGTTTCAGAAACTGTTAATAATAACATTGCTGAAAGGCTTTTTGATCAAAGCTTTGGGACTACAGAAAATTCCTTTATCAGAGGTGAAAGGAAAAGGAAAGGAAAGGAAAGGAAAGGAAAGGAAAGGAAAGGAAAGGAAAGGAAAGGAAAGGAAAGGAAAGGAAAGGAAAGGAAAGGAAAGGAAAGGAAAGGAAAGGAAAGGAAAGGAAAGGAAAGGAAAGGAAAGGAAAGGAAAGGAAAGGAAAGGAAAGGAAAGGAAAGGAAAGGAAAGGAAAGGAAAGGAAAGGAAAGAAAAGAAAAGAAAAGAAAAGAAAAGAAAAGAAAAGAAAAGAAAAGAAAAGAAAAGAAGAAAAGGAAAAACAGAAGCCTGTATTCTCCATTATAAAATATTAAAATATTTTTTTTATATCATCATTGCTGAATTTCACCCACAGTTACATGCATATTGCATCTCCTGTGATCTAGCATTGCAAAATCTGACATTAGTTATACTTCTGTGGATCAAGGAAATGTCCATGTCTTCTCTTCCTCTTTTTATTCACAGTTTTACTAAGTCTGAGACTACTCAGTGTTCATTACCAGACAACACAATGACTTTCTAAACTTTTGTTTTGAAAACTGTTTTTTTCTCTCCTTTTCCCCTGTTAACCATCTACTTAAATACTTCTAGAGTACATACTTTCAGTCAGGGTATGATTTCAGCATGTGTTCCTTAGACTTGCCCTGCACATTTCTAGTGATTAGTTTCAGAGGGCTATTGTGTTTACCTAGGAGAGACATGCAGTGTTCAGGACTTTCCATCTCATGTTTTCCACTTGTTCTTTCCCTTTCCTCTTTGAACTCATCCCAAAACTCTCTGCTATGCTTAGAAGGTATTCTGACATTTTATTTTTACTTTGTTCACCTTTCTTCAAATACAACACAGACCTGTAAATATTTTTTTGTAGGTCCTTAAGTAACACACCAGTAACCATCACTTTTTTAAGAATCATCACTTCTATTTAAGCTAATGTCTAACAGTAAAAGCACAATAGAGTGAAATGTGGAGAGAAACTAGGATCTGAAAATGAATGCCATATCTGGCACAAAGGAAAAAAGAGAGGCATAGCAGTGTGCTAAACAGTAGATAAATCTGTTTTTTGTTTGTTTGTTTGTTTGTTTGTTGTTTTTGTTTTTCTGTTTGCATTCAAAGAGCAAATGTATGACTTCATAACAATGTCCTCCTTCAAGAAAACAGAACAAAACAAAGCAATTATTAATAGTTATTAAGAACGCTTCGCTGGAGTCTAGAAATACAGGTGAGTCCTGGCTCCCAAAGTCATGGGATCTATTCCAACAACAGCCTTGGTAAATTTCAGTATATATTCACCAGAGGTGGGAGGTGAGGGTTGGCAAACACCATACACTTCTGTGTGTCTTTTCTTTTTTGGTGTGTTTCAGTGGTGAAACCTATCAGTAGTATGTTGATTGTTTTGTCATTCACCTAGAGGAACATAAAGTGCTTGTCTAATCCCCATGCTCACCATCACTTTGTGTGTATTGCTTCCACCACAGAAAAGATCAATAAATGAAAATGAGGTTGACACTGATCTTGATTGCATCTGTATAAAGCTGGGGAAGAATCTGTTTGTTTCCAAGTTTCTAGATCCATGTGACATGGAGTTCAGTCTTTTGGGAGTGCTTGACATGAAATAGTATACAACATGCATTTTTTTTCTTTCCTTTTTTTTTTTTTTATTTTCTTCATTGCAATATATGAAGGTTAGCATGACTTTTATAACAGAAATAACAATTTTGAAAGGTGGAGGTATGCTTTACAGGCTGAAATTCTCCCCTTTGTTTGGTATGCCTCTGGACACAGAGTACAAACTTGGCTGTCTTAAAATTATCACTAGCATTGGAATGTTCTTCAGGCACAAAAAAATGCCTTTTGCAGCAGCCCATAGCACTTCCCTCCAACTTATTTGATTTTAATGCTAAAAATCTAAAGAGAGCCCCCTTTTGGTTTAAATCCATCTCAGGCCCATATTGTGTTTCTGCCTTAGGACTGATTCTGAGAGGGACTAATTAAAAGTCCAATGAATGTGTGAGGGTTAAACTCACAGGCTCTGCTCATTAACAGTCACTCACCTAAGAATATTTTGAGACTTCTTTTCTGTGATGGGAAAGAAAGAAATAAGACTAGATAACACTTAAAAACTCACATTTTATTATACAAACACATATTTCTGTTGTATTACTAGGCCTGCAGTGGTGACAATACCTAATTTCACAAGAAGATTCCTCCCCTTCCACGGTGTTTCTTCTTGGAAAATAACAAAAGAAAACAAAAAAATCACTAATGAACACCCCTTCCCCCAAGAAATAAGGAAAATCAGAACCATTTTGTTAATTGTCTTTTTCCTGCTGTTTCCATGGTAATACTGCCTACTAGACTTCACTGCAGAGTGACAGTCCAACAATTCACACACTACACCCTTTCAGGCACAATGAATGGCTGTGAAAGAGGCAGAACAGGCACTATTCAGGAAACATGTGATATCTACTCAATGCACTACCTTTCATCCACATTTTCCAAATTGCAGTTAATTTAATTCTAAACAAATGGCTAAGGGGTACAAATGAGGATTAAAAGGAAAAGAACATCTTGAGCTCTAATGGGGATGGTTTGTGTGAAGAACAATATAGCACTTTCTTCTGATGCCAAAGCTGCTGAATTGAAAGATGCACTTTCCCTCTTCTTCTGAGGCCTTAATTTATACTCTATATCAATAGTGAAATAAACATGGCAGATTTATTTTTTTTTCTTCTGATGAATTATGTAGATTTTGGCTTTCTATTTTGAAATATATTTGTTACATGAAGGTGTAATTTTGATTTTCTTCAAACTAAGAAGAAACCTCATATTTTTTCAAGTAAGACAGCTTTCTTGACTGGGCCTCTCATTCAATCAATTAGTTTTTTTATTCTCTGTCTCTGAAGTTATTGTTTTAAGTCCCATAGAAAAAGCCATGACAAATACCTTCAGGTCACCTTAAGAAACAACAATGGACCTATTGAGAATGTCAATGCCCGGAAGGAAATTATTATTCACATTAGATTTAATGACAGTGAGACCTTTTTTCATGTGATTCTTTTTTATTTTGATATGTAAAGGGTATTACTTGTGCTTAAAAATGATCAAGTGAACATCTTGAATTTTGCCATATCCAGTTAAGAATGAGGCAAGAGACTTAAAAACTTTCCGTATTTGGTAACTTATTGCATGACATCATAAGCATGAACAATGTGTCAAATCTGCTAAGGATTTCACTTTCTGTCCCATGTGGAATTTGTATTGAGAATACAGACACTGTAAAAGGAGATACTGAAAGTAACAAAATAGCTTTAAATCTAAGTTGTTTTTCAGTGATTATTCCCTTTTCTATCTTAAGATTTGAGAATAGTAAAACCAACCAAATAAAACGTTCTACATAAAATATTTCTTACTCAGGAGACATTCTTTGTTGCAGACATGTTTTTTTTCCAACTAGTGTACACAGAACAGTGTTTTAGAAGTAATTACTATCAATATCAATTTTACTATACTTATTAATTCTCAATTTATGGACACTTTATTTTTAAGAATTTTACACAGAGTTACCAGACATGTCATTCTTTATCTATGAGAAACAGCGTTTGATATTGTATAGCCAAAGACAAAAGGACAAAAAGCTTGTGAACATTTTTCAAGTTTTGAAGATAAGTACATTTTGACTTGAAAATGTTTTCTATTGTTACGTTAAAATGATCTGACTTACAAAAGTAAAAACAACAACAAAAAAACAACCCAACATTCCACTTGAAAGTTTAAAATAAAATTTTCAGGTGGGATCAACCTTTGCTTGCTAAGACCTCACAAAGAGCAGCCTGTTTATTGATGTACTTAATATGACACAAATATATCCTATTATCCTATGAATATATCCTATTATATGAATGTGAAAAAAACTTGATGACTTTTAATGGTTAATTGTGAGTGCAGAGTAGCTTTTGAAAATCTGTCTGACAAATACATATATATATTTGTACCAGGAACAGACTTTAGTAGAAGCATAACATTTTAAATATCATTCAGAAATCAGTTTTTGGTAATAGGCTTGTGATAAACACTCAAGCTATTAAATAATTCTATATTTTTTTTTTTCTTTTGATATGACTATAGCATTGGATTATGGGTTATTTGAGTTTATGAGTTATGTCAGTGTTATGTGAGTTTAGTTACCACAGAAATGTTTTCAGAGAATTAGCTTTTTTTATTTTTTTATTTTTTATTTTTTTTTAATTGACACTAGTTAGGTGGATAGATTAATAACCCTTCAAAACAAATTAATCAGTAATATGTTGAAAATTCTCAGGTAATAAAACATTGCTGATTTTAACACAGGATAAATGTTTTTCAAAAATATCACTTTTCTTTGCAACTCTCAAACACTTAGTCTTTTTAAGGGGTGTTAGCATACATAAACACCCTCTAATGGTTTGGGAAATTTTAATTAGCTCAGTCAAAAATCTCCCTCAGAAAGCAATACTATCTTTATGCTTTGCAGTTTGCACTGCTTTTGGTTTGTTATTCTGAGGCATTCAAAACATGAGAACAAGTGGAAGTAAAGACAGAATGGCACATTTGTCTTAATACAACAAGGGCAAATTTTTTGCCTGGACAAAGGTACCAAAAATGGTAGTATAGTCCCATGCACGCATATATTTTCTATGCCAGAAAGTGACTGTTATGCCTATCTGGGCCTTTTTAGATCATGCAATCAGCATTTTACCATATATTTTGCTGGAAAAGTATGGAGCATGACAAGTCAGATCCTTGAGGCCTAACACAGTTAGCATAATCTGGGCAAATGCCTACCCACAAGGTTGTGTTAAATATGGTCTTTTGGAAGGATGATGTTATCGTAGTTAAATATAGAAACAATTGTCTCTAAATTTCCCATAAAAGTCTACTCTGTTTGAACAGCTAATAGAAAGTACTTCCTCATGGTTAACCTTCCTTGCCCACATGCCTCTGGTACCCATGGTTGATTTCATTATGACATGGCTTTGTTTAGGTGTCTTTACTGCACAATCCTGTGGAAGGAGAATAATAAAGAGATTTTCTGAAGTTTTCAGCTTCTTTAATCAATAAAATGCTAAACAGAGTAAAATTCAAACATTTTTCCCCCCCTTTCTCTGTCATTTTTACCATCTCCAAATACGACCTATGAAAAGCAAAAAAATGTATATCCTTCCCTCAGGGCTGGGTTTGGTCTTCTTCAAGCTATCCAAATCTTTAAAATGTAAGGTCTTTGAGAGAATGGTTGGTTAAATTAGTAGAGAAGTGGGCAAATATTACCAGGCTTTTGATCTTCATTGACAAAAGAATCTCAAAGAATCATATGCTCCTATACGATATGTTACAAAAATGGTTTTATGATATTGGAGTTTCATCAAACATGAAGAAATTTTTGAAGGTTTTTATTTATTTATTTTTTTCCTTCTTCCCCTGCTGGAAATACCCAAGAAGGTAAAAATGGAAGAATTCATAATTATGTTGTCTTTAACAGACAATGCTGTAGCTATTTTTCCAGCACATTTCAGTTTTCATAGTAATTGCCTGGAATCCTACCTAACCCCCCCTGTGATTTTGCTATATTTACACTAAAATCATTCAAACATATTTGCATGCTAATAAAACAATAAACAAACTAAGATTTTCATGCCTCTGACAAGGTTCTGTATTCTAAATTTAACTCTAAATTTTTCCTCTAAATTTTTTATTAGACAACCTAAGTTGCCTGACCCTAGGCCTTAGTTTCTGTTTTTCATTTCTACTCTGACTTGTTTACTCTTGACAGAATGACAGACACACCTACCTCAATGGGTTGCATTTACATCAGAGCAGTGATCAGCCTACCAGGAATATTATCACTGTAACCAACACACTCATTGGTGAGTTACATATGATTCATGTGAGAGAGATTGGGCCAACTGCACAGCTGGTGTAAATTGGTGTAGTGGAGCAATATTGATTTACAGCAGCTGAGAAGCTGACACTTATCATCCACTAGCCAAAACAACTCGTCACCAAGTGATTCCAGTATCTCTTTGCAAAAGTGTATTCCCACGCAGAATGAAAGCCTGCTGTCAGATCATACTGAGGCACAGTTGGTTGAATGTTCCTGTTCCTGGAATATCTTTTCTTCATTTGCAAATGGTCTGTTACATTAAAGTAAGGAGATCTGATTTATTTCTAAATACAGAAATATTTTGTAGAGCAAAGATAACTTGAATGATCAAAGAACTTATTTTTAGTGTTATTTTTAATAGGAGAGAAACAAGAAAGAAAAAAAAAATGTTTATTTATTCTCTTCTCCCTTTTTCTTTGGGCACACATAAGTAGATTGAGGAATATTTTCCTTCCAAGCCTTCTATCATTCTCAGAGGTATTTTTTTTTTTTTTTTTCTCCTGACTGACCTAAGCCTCATCCTGGTTCTAATATAAAACAGCTGAAAACATCTACTCTGAAGAAAAAAATAGCAACAAGGCAGAAGATATTGTCATTAGACACATATTTGGTGCTTGTAAAGTAGATATATAGCTCCCAGAACCCACTTTAAAACCAAGGCCAAGATCTGACCTCAGTACTTTCCTCTCCGAGCACAAGCTTAGCTATGAATTCACTTGTCACTTAAGAAAGGAGCCATTGAGTTTATTTTTTTCTTCTTCCTCTGCCCTAATCATATATGTTCCTCTAAAAAGAGAGAAAAAAAAATCCATATTATTTTTCTCTACTGTCCCTAGGAACATAAGAATTCATGAGATGATTTGTATTTAAAGACTAAAGCCATCTCTTTCCAATATATTGAATTATTTTTCCAGAAGACTGCAATTGAATCCTGTGCCATTTGTAGTAGATAGTTTTTCAAATGCAATGTTTTAATTTTGGAGGCAAGTATGCCCGTTTTGAGTCCTCAGATCAAGACTGCAAGCCTGCAGTAAATCATCAAAAAGAGGTAGAGAGAAGAGCCAAACTGACTTCACTGACTCTGTTTGTTCCCTGTGCTACACAGAACCAATGAGAAATATGTGCAAGAAGTTCAGGGACCACAAAAGGACTGTGATTGTGCATCTATGTGGATAGGCTTTTTCAGCTTTATAGAGATCTACCAGCTTTATACTTAATGTACAGAATCCAGTAGGTTCTCTATTCAGAAACCTTCACATGACTTCTCAGACTCTGAGTCACTGTGAGAAATGACACACCACTGGTAGACCTAATTATCAACTTTTTACCCACTACAGCTGTGTAAAACATTTACAGTGAAACAAGAAACCACCCGTGACTCTTCTGGTTTCATATTTCCCTATAAAATCAAAACTTAAGTGAAGGTCATTGTGTATCTCTAATGTTTGTGAATCATGTGAGAAAAATAGGCTGAGTTTCAATGACCTTCAGTATGGGAAATGCATGGCTTTTGAAATGATAACTAATGATATATAAATACTAGTTCTGACCAATTCTGATTTTTCAATTTGTGTTACTCTGGAGTTAACTGGTATACTCCATGGTATACCAAGATACTTGGTATAAGATATAAGCACACAGTCTCTAGTTTAGAGAGAGTATAGCTGTAAAGAGAATAGCTGTAAAGTGAATATATTATCTCTAAAACAATAGCCATTTCAATAAAGAAAAGGAACAGGAAGCTAAGATGCAAAATTTCTGATCTAGATTTATGAAAGACTGAGAAAAATCATCCAAAAGTAGATATAGAGAGCATATACAGTGATGGAAGCATGAAATGGAATTGAAATAATACTATCACGAAGAGAAGCAGAAAGACAGATGAGACAGAAATATTAAATACATTTAATTTAATAAACATAGACAGCTCTGTAGTTAGCAGCAGAGACAAGGGTGAGCCAAAGTTGTTCATTAGTAATAATGAATAAATAATGAATATCTAATTTTTATATTACAGACCCTCTCAGAAAACTTTATATGAAAGCATGAGCACTTTTTTTTTTTTTTTTTTTTTTTTTTTTTTGTAGCATAAGAGAATTTACTCATCATTTCTTGTACATGTAAAGAAGCTATTCCCATTGTGAATGTGGTGGTGGTGAAAACACTTAGGCTTAAGATACAAGGATGCTGTTTATAGGAGAGAGTCTGATTGTCCAGGTAAAACCATGTGATAAATGCATCAGTGTCAGAGACTATTTATAAAATCAGGATTGATGTCAGTCTAATTTTTCAACCAATGCAGGGTGTACTTTAGTCTTCAGAATAAGGACAACAACTTCCTGTAAAGGATTTTTAGAGAGGATATTACAATGAACAGCAGGACATAATTTGTTGAATTTTGATCTCATTTCAGGATTACAGCTTAAAAAGACTTTTAAAGAATAACGAAATCACAGAATGGTTGAGGTTAGAGGGATCTCTGGAGATCATCTGATCAAACAGGATCACCTTGAGCATCACAATAGCTGTATCAAAGACTAGGAAATTGCAGCTTCCTTTGTTGATTTATGGACAAGGGATCCTTATACATCTCCTGGACCTGGAAGTCTGTCCAGACCAGCATAAATTGTCTGAATGGCTCTGGCTGGGACAGAATGTGACAGTTTCACTGGAGCTCCAGTGAAGGTGCATGAAATTCATCAAAATCTTAAGACTTCAGTAATATAAAGTTTTATCAGCCACCAATAGAAAAAAGAGAGTAGTCACTTTGCAAGATATATTCACATGCTCAATATATTGGGATTCCCTAACAACAAGTCAGATATTTAGATTAAGAGCAATCTATCAAGTCTGAGCTAAATGAATCCTGAGCAAAGCAGAGTTGCTTTGGTGCTTGGAGGGGTCCAAGAGAATCCTGACTGCTTTGGATTATCTGCAAGCAATCTATTGCTGTTTTTCCAAATTATTGAGGCTTAGGTTAAACACTTGTGAAGGGACAATTTCCACAAACTATCGTTAAAATACTTTAGAAATTGTAGTTTTTGCAAATATTTTTGATTCAAAATAAATTATGATGTACTCTTGTATTTTGAATGTTGGTGATGGCCAAATGTCAAGCATGGTAGACATTATTATTTATTCCCCTCCACCAAGACATTCTATAGTAACAAATCTTTATTTTTCTCTTTATGTCATCATGTACAGTTGAAAGTGATCATGAGATTCTGAACTGTAGTTTAGGTAAGTATTCATGTGACATGCTGTGAGGTCTGCTTTCTCCTTCACTATCACTTACAGCAGAACACATTAACCACCAAATACTGACAAATAAATAGAGGTTTGATGAATGTTTATTTCATTAGGCTATGATATATTTGTAGGTTTACAGGCTAGCTATGCTATGTTATAGCTTATGAAGTATTATTAAAATAAAGAGAATACTAGGGTTAGGAGAGGAAAACACAGATATCTTGGTCGGATTCTGCATTCCTCTCAATTTTTGTAGTAGAAAACACTCATCATTTTGGTACCTTTGTTTGCAAGGGAAGCGATGGAGGCGGCAGAAGGCCGGGCGAGAGCTGTGCTACCCGTGCAGGACAGTTCGAGAGTGACACCGCGTGGAGCTGCTGGGAGTGGCCCCTAAGGCTCAGCCAGAGGAAGGAACTAAGCACTGCTACAGCCTGGAAAGAAATTTAAACAGGCAGATAGTCCTTTGTGTTTAATCCAGGATTAAGGAAAAGAAAAGAAAGGAAAGGAAAGGAAAGGAAAGGAAAGGAAAGGAAAGGAAAGGAAAGGAAAGGAAAGGAAAGGAAAGGAAAGGAAAGGAAAGGAAAGGAAAGGAAAGGAAAGGAAAGGAAAGGAAAGGAAAGGAAAGGAAAGGAAAGAAAAACTATATGCTTTCACTTATGCATTTATTTTTAGGCATTTGCTACACTGCTAGGTGCATCTTGCACCTAAAAAATGACACCTGTTCCTCTCTCAATTTCTTTCATTATTTTCCTCCACCTCTCAAAATGGAAGAATGAAGTGTGAACAGGCGACCCAGTTTTCAGCATCAAGTCCCACACAGCTGGAATGCATGAGTGGCTCTGCATCCTCTGGTTCAGGACAGCTGTGTCCCCAAAATAGGTCCTTCAACCATTTGTGTTGGGTACAGCAGCCCCAACAGTGGGAGGAGGATCTGTGGGAAGCTGTACATCTCACTCTGTCCTGTTTTTTCAGGAGCTCTAATGTTCTGCTTGCATTGTGAGGAACCAGCCATACCAAATTTAAATGCCTCAGGGTCTTCCTGCAAGAGATATGTTAAAACTATTACAGAACTTGAACTGAGCTCTGCATATTTTAGATTTTTCTGTAGCACCTTAGAGTATTACATCAGCTTGAAATCTCTACAAGATAGAGAAATCATTAAATAATTCTGTTGTACATGTACTTTGGCTTATTTTTCTGGAGACACCACAATAAGACACCCAAGCACAATTCAATTCCTCAACAAAAACAAGTTGTATAAGTTTATTGCTGCAGTAAAAATAAGTGTAAATCAGAAGACCAGCTTGATTTTACTGTTTTTTATACAGAAAATTATCTTGAAAGCCACTGTCTCAGTTGTTTCCATGACCATGGGAACCTTGCCAAATACTATTCTGACTCTTCCATTATCATTTGCATACATTAAAAAATATAGGGCAAAATCCTTCACTATGGAATAGAATCTGTGCCCGTATACATCTCAAAGCAGGCTTGAGAGCAAGGATTTGGTACACTCTTATCTTCTTTAACAGTTCTGCTAGAAGTAAATGTTCCTCTTGAACTGAAAAATGTGTTTTTTTGCATAAACATTAGCGTTTAAAAAACTTACACTGTAAATATTGAAAATCAAATGATGACTTCAGACTCCCATTGAAAATTTCACATCTATAAAAGAATAGTTTTTCTTTTAATTTCTTTGGAAAAATAAAGGTCAAAACCCTCACCATCTGAACATTCTCTGACTGTCTTGATACAGAAACCTTGGTGGCTGTCTTTCAGTGTTTAATGATAAGTTTTATGTAAAATAAGATTATGTTTATTTATTTATTTATTTATTCTAAGCCTTCTAAGTTATGTACAAATAAAAGACGAGTTTACTCTTGTTTTAAGCAATGAAGTGCTCAGCTGATTTATAAACAAACCCGTATGTATTGCGGTTAACTATTCTGGTTTTGTCATGAGTTTATAATTCCTCCCTGAAGCAATTTGTTCTTGGAACTGTGTAAATTCAGGACACTCTGGAGTGTTTTAAGCAAATGTATTATGCTTTAGACATCATGCAAGTGTAAATTTTTGTGAACATTAACTAGATTTATCTCTAGAGCTAAAAAAATACAAACAAAAAGAGGAACAAAACATAATTCACGTTATCTATTTTAAGAAATGTGTATTCAAATACATCTTATTAAAATAAATAAATAAATACATAAATAAAATCAGTCTTAAGTTCCTAAATTAACCTTAGATCGTTTTGAATAAAATAGGCTAAATACATATTATGTACCATTTTTTCAAAATAAAAGATAAAGAAACTTACTCCTTCTTGAACCACACCTTATCAACACCTCCCTCTCCCCCCAAAAAAAAACCCCCCACAAAACAAACAAACAAAACAAAAAACTCAAAAATACACATAACCAACAACAACCATTGGGTTCTAGAGGCAGAATTTCAAAGTAAAAATGTTTTAGAGAAATCAATTTTTAAATTTGTGGCAGTCATAAAAGATAAAATTGCTTTCTCATCTTAGTTCATCAGTGTAAATCAGCAAATAAATATAAACTTTTTCATTGACTTAAAGTATCTGTCCAAGAGAAGAAAAATAGGGCAATTTATTGCATATTCAGTATACCATCTTTTTGTTGTTTTGTTGTTGGTGGTGGTGGTTGTTTTTTAATTGAAGACAAAGATGATCGAGGAAACTTGGCTTACGCATTTGTAAGAGTATTTTTTGTGAGATTGGAAAACTTATATTACATTTTCAGGTACCCTCTAACACAGAGAAAGACTACTGCTCTTTGGTGAACACTATTCTCCAGCTCCACACTATGTGTGTTAGACAATTATCACATTGTTTTGGGCAAGGGCAGCAGAAAATCCTCTCACCAGTGCTTATTATTGTTTTCCCTGTGCTAGAACAAGCAGGTTTTTCCACTTTCAGAGAAAAATATAACTAGTTTTTCAGTATAAATATGTTAGATTGTTCATTTGCAAAGAAAACTGCCCAAATTGGAAAGACCTCTGGAAGCCCAGGCTGAAACAAAGAGTGAGCCTTTGGTCAGTCTGAAGTTTTGCTTGTGACAATATTTTTCTGTCATAATCTAAAGACTATCCTGCAGATAGTTTTATACTAACCAGTCATCCCAAACATACAAAGAAAAAATCTTCTTAAATATCTCAGCAAAAACCCTGTATGTCACAGAATGTATCAACATAGAAACCATCAGCTGCTACCTCATTGCTACCTATAATGTACCTGGCAGAAAATTTGTAATGATTTATATACCCCATGCTCTGAAAGACCTAGGATGTCCAATTTGTCCTTCAAGTTAGAATTATTATTTTGGTTTTCAAACTGTGATTCTCTAGTCAGAAACAAAACCAAGGCATCCTCTCCTACTGAACCAGACAGAAGACTAAAAATCAGAAGCTGCATGGTTTTGGTTGGATGTATTAGACTTCTAAGTCTAATGCAACCAACTTTGTGGTTTGCAATGATTTGGCAGGCCCCACGTCTGGAAAGGAGTGATCAGCATATGGGTTATTCTGCTGCCAAGAGATGAGACCAGAATTATTTTCCACTGGATGAAAATTGCTCAAAGAAATTATTTTCAATGCAAGACTTTCTTGGATTTTGATTTCTATACCTTCATACAGAAGAATATCACAATGTTTGCCATCAGGGCAGGAGTTCAACCTTATTAAGTGTCTGTACTGCCTTAATATAAACCAAAAAAAATTAATAATAATCTCCATAGCTGATCTCCTAGTTTGGTAAATCATGAACTTTGAAGAGGCTTATGTTCCCCTGTCCAGGTCAGGATAATCTTTCTTCTATTTTTAGTTTAATAGGTGAATTATCACACTCTGAATAAAATTCCAATTAAAAATGATCCCTACCTTGATAAAAATCTGTTTTCAAATGAATATTACTGTAAATGTTTTTTTTTTTTTTTTGTTTTGTTTTTTTTTTTCAGTTCCAAAACTGAAGATAGTTTAGTTTCACCATTGTTCTTAGGTGCAGGTCTAAATTTCACTCTAGCAGTGATTTACCATCTAGTCCCACATTGCCAGGAAAATTATTGTTGTAGTCTGCCTGACTGGCTGGAGTGGCTGTTACATGACTAATTATTACTAACTATTACTCAGTAGAGTGCAGAAACAGAATTTAAGAGATTTATGTTGTTTGGAACACACATTTCCTATAATAACAACAGCCCTGGTTTAGCATTCATGGCCATATGAGGGAGAGAACCATTAAAAAAAAAAAAAAAAAAAGGAGAGAGAGAGAGAGAGAGAGAGAGAGAAAGTAAATGGTGTATTTTATTTACTGGAAGAACTGGATGCCTAGTGAGAAAATCACTGAAGTTAGCAGTCCTGCAGCTTTAGTAACTACTTAGTCACACAAATGCGTGCTAACAGAACTACTCCTAGCCAGAGGACATAAAAATGCTTTCTCAAGCTGCTATGTGCAATTTTAATTAATAAGACCCATAATACAGATGGGCAAACCTCAAAAGGTTCAGGGTTTGGACTCAGTTGCAGTAAGAACACATGCACATTTGAGTGATTATCTCCTTTTATGTCTGCAAAATTGAACTGGAATCATGACAAAAATGATCTATTTTCTTATGGGATAATTCAGCACTTCTAGTCATGACTGCAAAGCAAGCTCTTTTCTCCTGGAATAATTCAGCACTTTTAGTTCTGATTGAAAAAGAAGAGATACAATTAAAAAACAACCAGCCAACCAAAAAAAGTTGCACATACACAGGAAAAAATATTTTCTTCTGAAAAATCTTGCTGGTGTATCTTTTATAATTCATATAACCCGTCTAATGACATAAATATTGGGGAAAATTAAAAAAAGCCTACAAGTTTTATTTCCCCAAATGACAATTACAATATGCAAAAACAAAAACAAAACAAACAAACAAACAAAAAAAAAAAACACAAAAAAAACTACTACTACTACTACTACTACTACTATTAATAATAATAATAATGTTTTGCGGTGAAAGTGGAGAAAATAACCAATTTTGTTGCTTTTTCCAAGTGCTCTCTCAATGTTAGCCTGATAAGTTAAATCAATTATTAAGGCCAGTAAAAAAAAATCCTCGAAAAAACAAACAAACAAACAACAACAACAAAAACTCCTAAATATGAACACTTTTACTCTTTCTTTAAGAAGGAAAGGCTATTTACAAGGTTGGCCTCTTTGCTTACTCTTTCAAACTCACTATGATTATAGTTAGCTGAAAGTTGGAAGCTTTATTCTATCATACAAACTTAATTTAACTAAAGCCAAAATTTCTATGGAAAATGCTCTATCATGGTTTTATATAGAGAAAGAATGCTGTACAGATTTGGGTATTCACAAATCCAGAGTAAACATTGTTCATTGGAAACATAATGTTTGATGGAAAAGCAGCACCAAGTACGCACCAAAACTCTGATGAAACATAGTTGTAAGGGACAACTATGAGTTGTAAGGGACCCACAAAGATCATCGAGTTCAACTCCTGGCTCCACACAGGACCACCTAAAAAACAAACCCCATGTCTGAGAATGTTGCCCAAATGCTTCTTGAACTCAATTAGGCTTGGTGCTGTGATCACTTCCCTGAAGAGCCTGTTCCAGTGCCTGACTTGGTGAAGAACCTTTTCCTAACCAGATCCTCCCTCTCCTGTTGTATCTTCATGTCATTCATTTGGGTCATCTTGTTGTCACCAGAGAGCAGAAATCCATGCCTGATGAGGAAGCTGTAGGAGTTCATGAGGCCTTCCCTTCATCTCCTCTTCTCCAGGCTGATAAAAAGCTGATGGAAACTCAGGTAACACACTACCATGAGTTCCATGACTTCTGTCTAGGTAAAATCAAAGAAATAATCAAAACAGTAAACCTGTATATCTTTTAATTTGTTTAGAAAATATTTTATTTGGTTTACAAAACAAAGGAAAATAATATTTGATACCAGTTTTAATGAATTCTGTAAGACACAAGGTTATTCACCTAATTGTAGGCAGTTATCTGAGTCAGGAAACAGGAATAGGACCTTTAAAATCCCTCTATGCGTAGCAAAAAGAGAAATAGTTTCAGAGAGGGATGGAGTCTCTCTTGTACAGGCACTTACTTTTCTCCTTTGATCAAGGAGAAAGTCAAGTGTAAGTATTGCCAAAATGTAGGTGTTTAGGAGAATGCATAAATTCATATCAACCTTGATTTACCACAGGTGTAAACTGTGGAGGCAGCTATACATATACAGCATTTGAGAGGAAATGCTACATGTCTTAAATAATCAATTGTAATTGTATATAACTGAAACACCCTGCTTGAATTTATGCTGACACATTTAGATCTGTCTGAGCAAACCTCTCCTCAGAAGTGTAGCATTCGTGCTGTAGAACTGAACACAAGTAAATGGCATTGAACAACATAGGCACTTCATTTTTGTCTCTTTTTTAAAAAATGCATGCAGAAAATATAAATATCTGTCAGCTTGTGATGCTTACACAATGACACTTACACAACCTCTGTGTAAGTCATGAGACCATTACACTCAAACAAGTATGATTACGTAGGCCAGATGATTTGGAAGAAGTTGCAAATGTTTGCACAAAGTTGCAAAGCTACAAAATGATACAAAATGTCTTTTGTGGTTAAGGCTTGAAAAACATTTTCAGGATATTGATATTTTGGGAGGACTTGAAAACAAATGGCTCAGTGATGATGCAGTAGAGATTGGAAAAATTGATAGACGTAACAAATAAAAGGTTGCAGGATCAAAGCATACACAAGGAACATCATCTTTGCAAAATCATCACAGATTGATCTGCAGAGCCATGGTCCATGTATAAATATCAGAAAGGAAGCACTAAGGAAACTAAGAATTGAGTTAGTGAGAATTGAGTGAAAGTTTTGGCTGTGAGAGGGGACGTGAAATGCTGAGTCTTTAAGAATTTATGAAGAGACAAATATTTGAGGATTGAGAGTACCCTGGCAAAAAGATCTAGAAGAACGACATGAGTCAAGGTCACCAAAGCCTAAAAAAAGGTGTGAACTCAGTATCAGTTCTAGGGTTTGGATAAGAAAACTCAGTGAGTTTGGGAAAACCTGATGCAGTAGAATACATAAAGAACAGGAAATAGTTTTCTAGTGATTTCCAGTGGTAGAAAGAGATGGAGAATGGAACAGCTAGGAAGGAATGAGGGACAGCCAGATTTTTGGCAGTGGTAAGTTATTGAGTTTATTTGCAATGTAAAGCTGATGTTACAGACGCAAGGGGGGGGCCTTCCTGGGTCATAGAGGGAGCTGCTCTGTTCTCTCATCTCAGGAAGAAGAAGAAAGTGAACTGGTCACCATCACTGAAGCAGAAGCTGAAGCAGAAAGTGCTTTATGATGTCTATACAGGGAAGATTAAAATATATATATATATCTTTCTGTGACAGTTCTGTGGGAATAAAATCTAAAAATGTAAGTAGAAAAAAAAAAAAAAAAAAGACATCTCCAAGGGAGAAATCTCCAAAAAAGAAACAAAGAAATCTCCAAAACAAGATTTGGGGAAAAAAAAATGAAAATGTCAGATAGGCTCGTACTATATTATGCCTCTCAGCAGTATGCCACAGGATGTTTACCTTAGATGAGATCAACCTGGAGAGCCTGGATATTCTTTTAGTGTCTGGAAGTGCCTCCTGGGTAGAGCCTGAAATTTTTGAAAATGGTTGGAGAACCACTCATGCAAGTTCCCGGAAGAGCTACTCAATTCTATGAATACTACGTATGCCAAATAAATAAATAAATAAATAAAAAATCTGGATGGCACGAGAAAAGTATGAAAAATAAATCAACTCTACATATGTTTCTAATTAATGTTGTCTTTAGGAATTTTTATAGGCTGTGAAATATAACATTAAGTCATTTATATTTAAAGCATTATTTCAAGATTCCTTTTTAACAACATCAACAGTAAAAAGGCATAGGAATTCCTACACCAGAGATGAATAACACATTTTTTTTGTTAGCCTTGTTGATATAAAATAATCTTGAGGTTTAAGGGCAAACTATTTTAAGGACCAAAAGAACCCATGGACTCTTCTCAAGTACAATGACAGAAATTATTTGAAACGTCATAAAAAACAACATTGCCCAGTGTAAATTAGAAACCACATCAGTGAAGAGCTTAGTTATCATATGGTTATGGTACTTTCATTACTTCCTTCAAGTTTCAAAGAAAATAGAAAATTCTACTCTAAGATAAGAAGTGGCTTCTGTACATTTCAAAGCCATCTACTTCATTTCAAATATCTCTATCTTTTAACATGGTGAATTTTACCTTTGGAATTCTATGGCATTGAATAACATAGGCACATCAAACAACATAGGATAAATTTATAGTTAACTAAAGACTCATTACTCTTTTTTTTTTTTTTTTTTTAGCACAGAAGCCTTTTTTTCTTTTTTTTTTTTTCCTTTCTTTCCTTCCTTCCTTCCTTCCTTCCTTCCTTCCTTCCTTCCTTCCTTCCTTCCTTCCTTCCTTCCTTCCTTCCTTCCTTCCTTCCTTCCTTCCTTCCTTCCTTCCTTCCTTCCTCCCTTCCCTTCCCTTCCCTTCCCTTCCCTTCCCTTCCCTTCCCTTCCCTTCCCTTCCCTTCCCTTCCCTTCCCTTCCCTTCCCTTCCCTTCCCTTCCCTTCCCTTCCCTTCCCTTCCCTTCCCTTCCCTTCCCTTCCCTTCCCTTCCCTTCCCTTCCCTTCCCTTCCCTTCCCTTCCCTTCCCTTCCCTTCCCTTCCCTTCCCTTCCCTTCCCTTCCCTTCCCTTCCCTTCCCTTCCCTTCCCTTCCCTTCCCTTCCCTTCCCTTCCCCTCCCTTCCCCTCCCCTCCCTTCCCCTCCCTTCCCCTCCCTTCCCCTCCCTTCCCTTCCCTTCCCTTCCCTTCCCTTCCCTTCCCTTCCCTTCCCTTCCCTTCCCTTCCCTTCCCTTCCCTTCCCTTCCCTTCCCTTCCCTTCCCTTCCCTTCCCTTCCCTTCCCTTCCCTTCCCTTCCCTTCCCTTCCCTTCCCTTCCCTTCCCTTCCCTTCCCTTCCCTTCCCTTCCCTTCCCTTCCCTTCCCTTCCCTTCCCTTCCCTTCCCTTCCCTTCCCTTCCCTTCCCTTCCCTTCCCTTCCCTTCCCTTCCCTTCCCTTCCCTTCCCTTCCTTTTTTATTCCTTTTTCTTTTTTTTTTTTTTTAATTATTTTTGCTTCAAATTTTATAATTTTTATCTGGCAGAAGTTTAGCCTGGAGGTGTGTGGGAGGTGTTTAAAAGATGTGTGGGAGCAGCACTAAAAGATATGATTTAGTGATGGAACTCAGCACACCAGGCTGATGATTGGACTTGGTGATCTTGATGGCTTTTCACAACCTAGATGATTCTATGATTCTGTGATTTCCAGAAGACACTCATGAGATACTAAAAGGGTCCATGCTTAGAAAACAAACAAACAAACAAACAAACAAACAAGATAGAGGGACTTTAATGAGCTGCATGATTCTGCATTTTCAAAATGTATTTTTTCCTCATTTTTCCTCATTTTCCTCCTGAGGATATTCCTCTAGATATATCCAGTATCTAGATATACTGACAACTGTGCAGGTAGAGACAAATTTATTTTTTGTGTGTATGTATCTTCTGTGTGTATGTGTGTGTTTATTTATTTTTTACCTTAACTAACAAACAGGCCAAGCAAATTTCCCACCTATTATATAATCAATGCAGTGTAGGAGATGGCGGCAATTCCTGATTTTTACACAGAATTCCCATACAAAACCATTATTTTCCTGTTTTCCTGCAAGCCATATGTTACATGGGATGATTTCTGTCTAGAGCATATGTTAAAAAAAATGAAACTATTTTAAAATGTTAGACACAGACTATGGATATAGACCACATGTGTTTTGAAATTAGATAATTCATTGGTAACATTTAGCAATAAAAGGATTAAAAAATGCTTTTATACATTTGGTCAGTTGCACACCAAGTATTTGTTGCTTTCATTTACCTTTTTCTCTTTGTAAAGAGGAAAAGATAGGCTCTCTTCTGGGAACAGTCTGTTTATTCCAGCAGATGTCAGATTTAAATCAATGTGCTCCACTATTGACCCACAGATTTGTGTTTTATTAAAAACAAACAAACAAACAACAACAACAAAAACAACATACCAACAGCAAAAACATACAACAACAAACTATTTGAATTACTATACAAGCTTGAAGTTTGAGCTGGATTCACCTTTCTCAGGCCATGTGTCCCCAGCCGGGCACTGTCAGATTCAAGCTTTTAGTAGAACTAATTAGCTCAATCACAGCATGAGCTAATGTAACTGTATGGGCTCCAAACTGGAGCTCCCTCACACCCATTTGTCTTAGAGAGGAGGCAGAGGACTGTTCTGTCTGTGTTTTTCCTTTCCTCAACCCTTCAGCATAAGCTTGCCTCCAGCTTCACAGTCTAGTTTACAGTGTGAAACTAAAAGTGTAAAAATCTAAGCAGGCTACAAATCTATAATTTTTATTATTTTTTTTTTTTTTATTTTATTTTGCTTAGAAGGAACAGTTCTCGCTGTTTGAAGGATCACTTCCTACACTTTATCTTGGAACAACTGAAAATACAAGGTTTGGCAACACACCAAACTGTCTCACAATCACATCACACATTCAGTGCCTAGTTTTGTGTGTAATTCTCCAAATCTAGGTGTGGTACAAACTGAGATCCAGAGCAGGTTTATTGCAGGCAGAAGACAACTCATAACAACTTGCCTGAAGCTACAGAAAAATTTCAATGAGTGGTAATATTAAAGTGGCTAGGAGTAAATCCAAAACAGGTATTTGCAACAGTACTAATGACTAGATAGCAGTTCTCTACAATACAGTAATTTTATTGCCAGGGGCTTTAGACACATAAGGATCAATCAGAAGTAATAAACACAACTGAAATTAGGAGTGGGATCAGCTACTGCTAAGGAATTGGAGGAAAATCAGGAATCACTGCTCAGGCTCTTAGAGATAGACTTTTAGCTCTCTTTTTACCTTCAGGGTCTTTTTTTTTTTTTTTTTTTTTTTTTTTTTTTTTTTTTTTTTTTTTTTTTATATATATATGGAAATATGTAGGGGAAATATGGCAAGGAAGAATGAAGAAAGGGCAAAACAGGCAACCCGACCTCCATTGAGGACTTTATGCTACCCGTCACACTGTGAATGTGAGCAGGGCTGACCAAGCTGGGAATGTGCTGACTGCATCTACAACTCCCAGTCGATGTAATGTGGATCACTGATATTCCCTTCCCATTTGTCAAGGTCTCGGGAGAAGAGATCAGTAACTTGCTTCCCACAAGGAGAACAATGCTCACAGAAAAAACAGCTGCACTCCTAAGTAGACATTATTTGAGATTTAATTGAGATTTATAAAAATCTCCGGCGTCTTTAAACTAATGGAAAAGCAAATGACAGCACTTTTTCTGAAAGATCAAACTGGGATCTTACTCCTCTTCCTTGCTCAGGACCGTAACACTGTGCAAATGGCAATGGTTGCTGCGGTTTATGATCCAACCAAGAGCATAAGTTCGTCCTGTGTATGGCTGTGAGCTGCATAACAGAAACTGTGGTTCTGCTGGAGGCTTTTGCTTTTCTTCCCTCTCTCCCTTCCTCCTTCTCTTCCTCCCTCCCTTCCCCCACTTCTTTGAGTGGCCAGGCTGCAATCTGAGACAAATAGTTGCACTGTGTCTGCTTGCTGCATGAGACGAGGTGAGCTGGGGAATGGTGGCTGCCAGGTTCCAGATTGATGGAGTGTCGAAACCCCAGAGCAAGATATGCTGGCAGCAAAATGATCCTCCATGGGGAATCCGGCATAATATGCTTTCCAGATTTCTGGGCCAGCTTCCAGCTTCTCACTCCTATATAAGCAACAGCTATCCCTCATGAGGGAGAAGAAAGGCCCTTGCACTTGCTGCTGATGACTGCCTTAATAAATGTGTTTAACATATGTATGTTTATAAAGCAGACATAGGGAAGCAATTTGACTACCTCTTTCCACATACACCTTCCTCCTGCCTGTTTAGGGCTGGCATGATGCCAGCCTGAAGACAATGCAGTATAAACTTGACAGCCACCTATTTGTGCATATGGTTGGACAGAACAGTGCTCCTTTGAGATTACTCCTCCTATGCTAACCATGCTGCCAAAGGAAATTGCAGTACTATTTCCATTTTATGATAGAGATAATCAACAATATAATATTCATGTTATCTCTGAATACTGGAATTTTATTAGTCTCCAGAACAACTAAGCTATTGTGACTGTGTTGTCCACTGTGGGTATGAATCAGTCCTCAAAACCCAACTTTGACATTAATGTCATCCAAACTCTTAAAAGCCCCAGCATATACTTACATTTCTCACAGGACTGTGAGACTCTGCATAGATAATGGTTAGCATGACTGAGTCCAAATTTTCCCTGTGTCTCTTTAAACACCTTTCTCCAAGGGTAACTGATGTTTTTTCCTCCAAAATCTGTAGTAATTTCACCATGTTATGTCTTCACTGCCTATTGCCCTCTGAATAATTCCTTGGTTAAATCTTAAAGGAAAGAAAAAGAATGTGTCTTCAATTAATGGAAAGTAAATGAGTTGCAGAGTAATTGGCAGAAAGAAAGTAGCAGATGATGTTTTGGTGTAGGAATTAGGGTTCCCTAACTATAGTGATTCAAATGTCCAGGCTATGCTACCATCCTCAGAGAGATACAGACAATTCCAATTATACCTCTGAATTATACCTCTTCAGAGAGATATGTGTGAAACAGGTAGGTTGAATTATCTTCTGGGAGGAAACTCTTTCCATTGATTTTACTGGAAACCTGAACAACTGACTAAAACTGGAGTTCTATATTTTAGACAGGTAAAATTGGTTGAGACTAATTCAGCCCTAGAGCTGTACTACATTTATAAGAGTAGCCTAAATTTAGCAGATCTCAATAAATTCTACTTGCAAAGAATATTTCTATTCTTCACCTTAGTAGCACTTGGGATTTCCGCACAGGTAGCTCCAGGGTTGAGTAATGAGGCTGCATTTCAAGAAAGCAGACTAAGATCAGTCTATTTCTTTAAAGAATAACATGCCTGAGCCTGTTTGCCACGGTTACATTAATTTATCACATTCCATTACTGTTACTGATTGTATTACATTGTATTGGAAGACATCCCTACCAAGTATGTCACTGGGATATGTGACTAGAAAATAAAGAATAAATACCAAAATAAAAACTGGAGACTTGGTCTTGGATCATCTTATGTGCACGCTGAGAGACTTATGGGCTAGCTTAGCCAGGAAAAGAGGACAAAAAAAACATTTTCTGGTTCACAGCAATATTCAGCTTTAAGTAAGGAGACAAAATATTACCCAATAAAGCCTGTGGAGATACTTTTCAGACCTGGCATTCAAATACCTTGCCGTATGTATAATTGTATATTATCAGAAATCATAAAAGCATTTGCAAGTATGGAACTGCATTTTTTTTCCCTCAAAAATGAGTTAAATATATCTCATGCATTGATATTGTGGTGGTGTTAACACCAACTGTTGCATAGAAGTAAGATACCCTGCTTTCTTTCACTTTTTGCAAGGGAAGGGACATCTGCAAGATAATACGAATGTCTCTTTCTGGAAATATGTAATGATCATAGAATCATAGAATGGTTTGTGTTGGAGGGGACCTTAAAGATCATCTTGTTCCAATCCCCCTGCATGGGCAGGGTCACTTCCCACTAGATCAGGTTGCCACAGCCCTGTCCAACCTGCCCTTGAAAACTTCAAGGGATGGAGCACCAACAGATAGGTGTAACTTGTTCCAGTGCCTCAGCACCCTCATAGTGAAGAATTTCTTCCTAATGTCGAATCTAAATCTACCCTCTTTAGGATTAAAAACATTGCCCTTTTTCTTATCACTACACTACCTGATAAAGAGACTTTGGTCACTTTTCTTGTAGGTCCCATTATTGGAAGGCCACTATAAGGTGGGTACCCAGAATGCAGAGTGGGAGAGCTTTCAGTATGCTCTGAGATATAACTAGCCATCTTACATTTATACAGAGTATTATCTTTCTTTTCTCAGGTTCTGTGATCTCCAGTTCCCCATTTTCATGAACATCTTTGTTCACCACACCTAGGAAGCAATCCTCCCCCCCTTCTCCCCAGGTTTTTAAGTTACAAATCAGAACCCATTGCCTTTGTCTTCCATGTTTGTGGGAGTGAAGAAGTTCCTACAGAACACCTTATTGAATTTTGGGATTTCTGGGAAAACAACTGGCACTGAAATTAGGAGGCTATTAGAAGACATCCACATAAGATTTTAGTTCTGTTATTGGAATCCCTATAAAGGACAAAAACATGTGAAAGAAAATGAAATATATTGAAATATTGTCTTCTTTCTTTGTTGACTAAACACTAAGTCTGGAAAGTGTTCCCTCACATTCCATGCTATGTGACAAATGATCTGAAGGTGTTCACAGGAATAAAAAGCTGTAGAGCAGAAGTAAGAACACCCATAAAATAATTAAAATATTTATGCTATTTTTTTGAAAAGTATTTTCTTAAGTGAGTGGTTTGCAAATAAATAGTTAGGTGTCTTAAGGTTAATAAGAATTGCTAGGCATTTTTCATTTATTTATTTATTTATTTTTAGAAAAAAAGGTAATTTACTGAGGTACTGTCAAACAACATTTTTAAATAGTGGTATACATATTCTTCTTATCTATATTAAATGAATGCTCAAGGAATATTCATTAAGAGCTTGAATATAACTGTGTTACACTGAAGCATGTTCATACAGTATTATAAGTGACTTATGAGTGACATTGTGCACACCTCAGTTTAATTATCAAACGCTTGAAATAAAGTATGAGCTTTTGGGTTATGGATATAGTTTCTCCATACCTAGTGTACATTTCATTTGTTTTCTGAACCAAAGCACTTCATACAAATATCAAAAATAATTGAATATTTTTACTAATTTGAAAATTAATTAGTTATTAGGGTATTTTATTTTAGAAACACCCTAATACTGAGTTCACTCACAAACATTGACATCTGCTTGGGTTTAGTGTTTAATGACCTAGTTTATTTGTGTTATAATAATAATTATTATCATGATATTAATATATAATATATTATTATTATTATTATTATTATTATTATTAATTATAATTATATAATATTATATACATACATTGCAATATTATATAATTATTAATATGTAAATAATACTTTGCTGAGTTACATGAGAGGCAATTTATATATGCTGTGGAAGATAACATCATCAACTCATGAAGAAAACCATTTTACTGTTACTAACTTAGTGTCCTTAATTTTTAATAATATTTTTGCTGATATATATGTATAATGAAAACACATTGAATTTAGCAGAACTGTTTGAGAATCTGAGTTAAAAAATAAGAAAAATGATTGACCTTTAAGAAAAATTGACACACAGAGGTAGGAGCATAAATCTGACAAACCTGCAAAAAAATCAATGAAGCAATAAAGTCATTTATAATGTACTTACCTTGAAAGACAGGCCATTTCCTTTGGACAACTCAGTCTTAAGTAATAATTTCAAAGTATTCATACATTTTGTGCTGAATTCTATCTGTGTTTGGACCTATCTACTTTAATTTTTGCAGACATTTTCTTCAGGCTAGTATTCCTAAATGCCTGTCCAAAGAGAATCTGTAACCCAATGATCCTAAAAGAATCGAGCTATTTTCTAGCAGTATCCCGAGTGCATTTAAGAGTATTACATTCATGGAAATTCATTCACAAAGAAATAATTGTCAATGACTAACAATACTTTGTACTCCTTTTGACATTTTCCACAGGTAAGAGACAAATAGGCAAGAGATATTAAATGTACTGGGACTGGATGCAATTTAATTTGCATCTAGCTACTATTATTCCCATTCAACAATGATGCAGAGCTAACCTGTTGCTTGGAACTGGGTCCTTGCCCAAGCTACTCTGTTAAGTGGTGAAGTAACTTATATAATAGAAGAAAAGAAAAAAAGAAATCAAATAAAAATATTTGAAGCCAGTATTAATTTCAAAATCAATTTATCTGAAATAAATTTATTAATTTATCAATTAATCACTGTATATCGTAAGTAAAGTAATGCAATACAACCGATTTCTTATTCAGAATTCTTACACATTTGGGAAAACAGGTTTCCTTCCTTCCTTCCTTCCTTCCTTCCTTCCTTCCTTCCTTCCTTCCTTCCTTCCTTCCTTCCTTCCTTCCTTCCTTCCTTCCTTCCTTTCTTCCTTCCAATAATAATAATAATAATAATAATAATAATAATAATAATAATAATAATAATAATAATAATAATAATTTCTGTGCTTGTTATGGTAACATATAGCTATATATGTTAGCTAGAAAGTCTCTTGACCTTGGAATAACACCCGAAGGTCTAATACAGCAATGTCCTCTGAATGACTTGTGAAGTAACATAGTGGAAAAACTTGTGTAACTTGAAGGCATTTAGTCATATGATTCTGCAGCTGTCTTATTGTCAATTTTTTTTTTTTTTTTTCTCTTTTGGAAACATTAATTCTCTGCTATGAAAGGTTTTCTTTACTCACCACTGCAATTTATGGTTAATTAAAGATGTATGATACTCTTATTTTTGCACAATCTTTAAATTCATGTAAACTTTACATTAAAAGTGATGATTCCTTAATAATGAAAGCAAGAATGCTGAGTTATTTTACTTTTCAGCTGATGTGTATTGCATGGAATAAGAAACTCAGGAATTTTATACAGCTATAGCAAAAAACAAACAACAAGAACAACAAAACAAACAAAACAAAACAAAACAAAACAACAGTGGTTTACAGAAGGATTAACAGCTCTCTGGTGCTGACCAAAGTGAATTGTTCTTCAGAGTACAAAGCACCATGAAAACCTCCTGTCTACTTTGAAAACTAGTGGCAGAAGCCTTGGTAGGCTGATTAGGTGGGTGCACTGGGGCTGACTTCCACAATAAATGACAAGAAACCTGCAATTTAGTTACTTTTCACAATGAAGAACCTTACATCGAAAGGGAAGAAGTTAATAATACAGTTTTACTTGGAAAGCACTCCCAGACTTAGCAGCTGGGAGTCTCAACAAAGTACTGCTCCCCTATGCTATACACACAAGCAAGAAAGAGCAGCATGACAAAGATCAGATATTAGGCAAATATATGACTTCTGGGATAACAAAATGCTAACATCCACAACTTAAATTCCACCATTATTGTTGTTATTGTTACAAAAACAATAGGAGAATATAGTTATATCAATATTAAAATGTTATCAATATTATTTATATCAATATAAAATCTTGCCTTAGAGTGCAAGATTTTATTTTTGTGTAAAGAACTATTTGTTTTTCTAAAATGATAGGTCAACCAGGGTAGAAACATTGAGTTTCATTTGACTTAACTTTCAGCAAAATGGAAACTCCTCTTCCAGTTACTATGAAAACGAGCATGCATTTGCTGGGTGTTAATTTATTCTGTCAGAAGAATAACTAATTTTCCAAGATACTAGGACCAAAAAGAGAGATAGACAGACAGATAGAGAGAAATATTTTCTATATGATATTTCTCCTGTAGTCTGCATTGCTTTCTGGAATTTAAGATATTAATACAAGCTGACAGATGAAAGTTCATGTGTGGATTGAAGTAGACAGGCAGTGAAAGCTAAGGGGAGATGATTTTTACGTTTATTGGGAACTATGGGCATTTACTCTTCTAGCAAATATTTTGGAATACATTTTAAAGGTGATATATTCAGAAACTTATCTGACACAAATGATCTGGAGTCCCTTACTGCTGTTCCATAAACCACAATATCTCTCAAATACTTCATAAGAAAAGCTGTCAGCAGGATCACAGCCTATGACACATGGATTTCACTTGTATCACATGTGAACAATTCAAATTAGATGAATAACACTAAGCCTTCAAGTCTTATGTTATTTAATGTTTTAGAAGAGCTGTAAAATACACAGGCTTGCTTTCTATAACAAGACAAATAAATCATGCATGTTATCTGGGAGGATGTTTGTTTTGGAGCCTATCACAACTAAACCCGTATTTCTCTATTCTGTACAACATTAATTCACCCTTTCTAAACAAAAATTGCTCAAGTTCTGTCTGGATGAAGTATATTGGCATTAAACATGCAATATGACATTTTAGGAAACAGTATGACAACCTAAAAGAAGAAGAAGGAAGTAAAGCAAAGAGCTGTATCTCAAGGAATGACTTATAACAGACTTATGATGGATTCTGTCTCTCCTACCATCATATAAAGTTGTGCTTTCAAGGTCATATTTTGTCCAATGAATTCAGAGCTACTTGCAGATTAATTTATCCAAACCATCGGTAGTGATGTAACTCATTGCATTTGGCTGATACTGAATTAGAGTAGTGATGACCACATGGTTACATGTATTTTCAGAACAATGCATTCCTTGAAATGCTTATGTTTTGCTAAAGTGTATGCTGCTACTTTTTCTCCTAAACTTCCCTGTTTCAAGCAAGCCTTGGAAAAGAATAATTGCAGGACAGCAAGGAGCATTTGTATGCAAAGAGGCCACAGTCCAACATAGAGAATACCAAATATTTTGGCAGAATGAGTAAATGCACATCTACAGAGTTTGCACAATGAAATACAGACTTTAAAAGTATCTGAAGGAACCTCTATGTACACTTGGCCTTCATTTCTAAACAATATGTGCATCTTGTACAAAATACTTTAAAATATGATATTAAAATGGTCATTTGGCTGGAAGATAAGAGATTAGTCAGACATTTCTAGGAAACAAGAATTATTTCTCTAAAAGCTTTCTGTCTTCTTTTTGAAGACAGATCTGATGAGACTGTCAAAAATTGGCCCAAGACATAATACAGTTGATGAGCAGGGAAAATAACACAGCAGAGGAAAAAAAAAAAAAAAAAAAAAAAGAATTGTTCCTTTTAGGATCATTTATTAGATGACTGTAATTTTCACATTTTTTATTCCTCTCCTGCTTTTATTTATTTTTCCTTAATGAGCAAACTTCAGTGACACTAAATGCTTATTCCTCTCAATTGCTCATCTCTATCTTCATAGAGGGTGTGAGGGGTAAAAAAAGAAAAGATATGAATTCAGTAGAAATAGAAATACACAAACCAGAACCCCCCTACAATGTTCTCATGATGTTCCTGTTTTATTCAGTTATCCGTTTATTTTCTGATAAAGGCTTTTTCACTGCAACGTCTGCCTACATGCCTTTTACCAGGCAAATGGCCTTTCAGCCAGTTCACAAAAAACCTAATTACATTTCTCCTCTTGTTCTTTAGTAAGGTCTTAAGTTGAGGCAAATACGATCTGTGGCAGATGGCAGTGCAGCTAACGAAGCTGCGGTCAGCGTGGGACAGAGCAAGAACTGCTGCCCAGCCAGGGTCAGTGAGCTTGGCCCCAAACTCAGCTAATAGCACTACTGAGCTCTGCTGCTGTTCTGGCACAACAGCAAAACCCAGCCCTCAGTTCAGACCCATATGTTGTGAAGAACTTTATTCACCTGAGCTCTTTTAATAACCCTCCATCACTATGAGATATCTGACCACTGGGGACTTGCCTGGCAAGTCTAACAAATTAGGGCTGCTGCTACAAGTAAACAGCTATGCCTGCCAGTTATCTCCATCTGCCCAGCATTGCCAGGTTCATTATGAGCAAAGGAGATGGAGTTAAACAGATGGCAGGAAATGTGCCTGGCCCTTGCACTCAGGAGAGGGGGAAGAGAGGCAATTGCTTTGCATAACATCCCTTTCTCTTCATTATTTTACATTATAATATGTAAATAAAGTCACAGTAGAAGCAATTTAAAAAGCACTTAGCATTGAAATATAAGGGTGCTACATGGAGGAAGAGAGAAAGGAAGGGATGAAGTTTCAGCTGTTTGCAAACCATAGTTTGGTCCCCTCCTCCCCATCCCCAAAGAGATTTCAAGGGCTTCTTTTATTTCTGACACACTAAATGAAACTCTTTCTGAACATGGCTCTTGTTCCCTTTCCCTGGCTGTCTCCAAGGCCCGCAGGAACCTGTCAATCAGGCAGCTTTCAGGAAGGCCTGCAGTGTGCACATGAGAGCATGAAGAGTGCATAGCATTAAACTGCCATGCTCTGCTCAAAATCACTCTTTGCAGCAAGGCTGCAAGCTGGTATGGAGACATCATTAAACACTGCCTAACACAGGAGTAAATAAAATCATACTATTTTCATTGGGAAACATTAAAATCTTTGGATTAAAATAGGGACACAAATAACACAGCATGGGACTGATACCTCAAAGTAGAAAACTAAATTCCTCTCCATGTCCTACTGCAGACCTATCAGAGGATGCTGTCTATTTTCCTTGCTGCTTCTGAGACTAAGTAAAGACAAACATTGCCTAGAAACTAACAGTTGATATCAATGGACATAAGGAATTTTGTGGGATTCTTTTTGTCTGAGCATGGATACAAGCTTTCTGGAAAGGGGGCAGTCTTTTTTATACATTTCTGTTATGCTTAACACACTGAGATCCTCCTCTCAGCTGATGCCTGCAGTTGCTGCTGTAATATAAGACACAAAAGGAAAGGAGTGAGAGGAGAATGCTGACATGCAACAAGGGTGAAAAAGCTTGGCTTCAGTAGACCGAACCTGTGTGAATCTGATGAGCTGATCCATCAGATTTTACCTCTTACAACATGTATTAAGGGAGTGGATAACACAACAAAAAGCAACTAGTAAGGCAAGACACGGAGGCAGCAGTACATCAAGCAAGATTTTCCCCTTTACTGAAACATCTGGAGTTGACATAAACAACTGTAAATGCAAGATATTCAGCAGGATTTAAACAGCTAAAAATGAAATCCGAACAGCTTGTCAGAGGAAAGGCACTGCAGAATCTGATCATACTGGGTTGAGCACAGGTCCAAGTCATGTTTCAAATCCCCAACAAAAACTGGAGGATATAGAAGCTTGTGAATACGATGCATGTGAACGTGCAAATCAGAAGGCTACCAAGTAACAGCCGCCAGTTCCCTTTCTCCAAAAGGGAGTTATATACCTCAATTACATGTCCAGTAGTAGCAGTCTGGTGTCCTCCCTGCTCCAGCTGAGGGCAGATGCTCAGAGGCCAGCATGAGTGTTGTATTTTAAGAGAATTGTGTGATGCTAAACTGCTGGATTTCAGGATGGCTAGCAGCCCAGGCTACCAGATGTTCAAAAATCCCAAACAAATGACCATGGTGTCTATACAGAGCAGCTCTACTTCACACCAAGGGGAAAGCTGTTCTGCTGTGCACAGTCCAAACTTGTCTGTGATACCTCAGGCTTGTCACGTATGTGCAGATCTTCTGTGTGTATATGTTAGCTCCAAAAATGAGACACATAAAACTACTGCCTGTGGACCTGCCAGCTTTGACAGGTCTGAGTCTGGAAGTCTGAAAGCAGTGTATGGAGTGAAAAGGTTCCTCTGTACTTAGAGTAGCAGACATTGGTACATCCGAAGTTGAAGGCTCAAATCTTCCATGACTTCTTGGTAACAAAATTCAGAAAACATGATTTTTTTCCTCTTAATCATCTTTATCACCTTAAAAAAATATACTCCACATCCTCTTATAAAAATATGGAGTCAGTTTATTTTCCATAAACATCTCTCCCTTCTTCCTCAGTTGCTCCTTTTATTATCTGGTTTCCCACTTTTAGTCACAGAATTCATCAGACTGATCTTCTGTATTTAATAGTGATGATTATTTTGATGACCTGATTATATATCCTAAGCTTTTATTTATGATCTAGATTCTATTCTATTGCCTTTACCAAACCACAATTCCAGCTTTTGCAACATTTATGCACAACAGCTCTGGCTGCTGTACACCTCTGTTATTTAAGCCAGTAGTCTCCCTCTGTGGAAGGTTCTTGGGGTCTCACGTCCTGCACAGGAATTGCCTCTGCATAGAATACATGGATTAGCTGATATTCTTGCTATTAATTAGTGTATTTTTTTCAGACATTTTAGGCCATTATCTTTTACATAGTTTAGAATTGTGGTTGGTATATGTTGCTCTCTTTGTCAAGCTTAATTATATTTTGGCCACTATTACATAGTGATTTGACAGCAGTTCATAAAGCATTTTTTTTTTTTTTATTTGGAATCAGAGTCATCTGAGATAAGGTTCTCTCTTCTTGTGCTCCAGTTTGGAGTGGTGACTGCTTTCCTGCAGCTGCTTTTTGTGGATTCTTTTCTTATCCTGTCGGCAATACACTGGTTCATGGAGTTATTGGATTTCAGGCTGAGGTGGAAAGGAATGGCTGTACTCACTCTCCAGCAATCCCAGGGGTGTGCTTCAGTATGCTGGGGAAGTGGGGTACCACAAAAGAAACTATTCTTTTCCTTAATACACTGCACTAGTATTTACTTCTGGCCATAAAAAATCTGCAGTTTTTCCTCAATGTTAACTGTCAAAAAAAAAAAAAAAAGGATGTGCATTTACAGGATTATTTAGCTGAGCCAGGCTCAGAAAGAGCCTACATCTATACATCAAAATTAGATGTATCTGAAACAGTTATGTGGTTGCTATTTGCTCTTCAATTGCCTGCACACTTTTGTGCAGAGCACAGAGGTTCTCATGCCATCTTATATCCTATCAGCATCTCATGCTAACAACATCTCTGCATGCCTGCTTAAAGAGAAATAGTTAGATAGAAAGGTACAGACAGAGATAAAATGGACCAATAGATCTGGTATATATATACAAAGACATTTTCTAAAAGCCTTATGGTACACCAATTAGAGGTGTAAATATGATGTGACGTTTCAATCACATACGAAACCTAATGAAACCACATTAATCAGGCTCTAGGAAATGCTTGCACAAGTTTCCATACATTCCAAATGATCCTTTTCAATCCTCTGTAAAAGTCAGTCACAAACCCTGTTAGCTTCTAGTGATTTAAGACTTTAATTAACACCTGGACTTTTTTCTGGAGTTACAAGGGAGCTGTTTTCTTCAGGGTCCTGGGCATGCAGAAGGTTCATGATTTGGCTCTAGAAAGGTGTCAGAAACTGATGGGATCTTTGGCACTGTGCTACCATCTCTGCAACATCTTTCATCACAACATTCAGCAAAGACTTTTACAGCAAAATGCTTCCTTTATCTATACTGTCACTACCAATAGTTTCAGGCTTTATTTATATTTTACACTAGCAACTGAATGAGAAAAATTAAAGAATACAAGGATTTGAACAGGGACCAGAACGTGTGTCTACCTTTCCTGAACTGAAGATAATTTTTGCTCTAGCATGTTTTTAAAAGCCTGATAGCAACCTTCACTATTTTAATTAAATAGACTTACATTTAATTAGCAGGTAAATTGATCTGATGCACCTGAAAGCGTCAATACATATTTAAATGAAGCTATTTAATATAGGCAAAAATAAAGAACATTGGAAATATAGTTTATACATTGTTTAGATTAACCATAGATATTATAATTTGCTTAAATAGAAAAATTTTAAAAGTATATATCCTGGCTCTGAAGTTCATCATCAGAAGGTAGCAGCTATGCTTTTATTGTACCTTGTTCTGCAGCTTATGGAGCATGCCAACATTGTCTCTCATGCCTTGTCATTAGCAGACTGAAACACCTTCTATTTACTGCTTAGGATAGCTGCTCGTGGAGAGGAAGTTTCATTGTATCCCACTCTGCCTGCTGAGACAGCTGTAATGGCTACGTGCACCTGTCATGCAATAACCACCACCAGCCAGATAGCATTGTTTATTGCTAATGAGGCATATAATTGCTGCAGTTAATCCAGCTTCTGTGGTTACTAGGTAGAAGGAAGAAAACTGCAGTGAAACTGGATAGGGTAACAGAGTGAGCAGAGCGTCTCCAGCATTTAATTTAGCTCTAACAAGGCAGTTTGTGTTAGATCTCAACTGATTGTTAAAGAGCATTTACTGATGTTAATAAGCATAATAATCAACTATAACTGGCATAAATTAATTTGGCATTACAATACAGAACTAATAAAATGGGTAATCACTATGTTCTTTAAATTATATTAATGTGCACATTCAACCATATCAAATGGTTTAAGTGTTCACCAATATGGCAATAGTAAATTAATTTGAAAGAAATGCATTGCAGCAAGCAACCCCTAGTTGCCATTTAATGGTAATATTATGGTAATATTTCTTTAACTTAGCTACACTGTCCTGTTGAAAGTCAAGAACTAAAGTATGTAGAGATAAGAAAAAAAATATGCTAAAGTGGTTTGACATGACTGACAGAAAGCTCTGCAATTCTGCAGACTCCTTTCTCTAGATTTGGTTCTTTCTTTGCTACAGTCTCCTTCAGCCCTCCAAAATCCATCTTGCTCTAGATTTGCTTTTCATATTGATCTAGTCAAGAAGCAGCTGGCTGTGAGTCCACAAGACAGTCTCAAGACAATATTGACTAAGTGTGTTCAAGTGTTTCATTAACAGATTATGGGACAAGAAAAATACAGACATGCCCTACCCATCCCAAGAGTCTCACAAATCACTTTAAGATACTACTTTGGAAGGAGGTTAAACTTTTTCTCTAGCTAAATGTATGTGGTACTCCCAGTCAGTATGTGGTCAAACACAGGCCAAGGTAAACAGAACATGGATTTCAGCTCCCACTACTGGAGCTTCAACATATTCCTTTTAAAGCTTTGTTGCTCTGCAAATAAGCCAAAGGCAGGGAGATATTAATTAAAGAGACAAAGCAAAGAATCTTCAGATGCTTCTGCCGTAGTCCTAAAGGAGATCTGGATGCTGCTATTTTATTTATTTATTTATTTATTTAATTTTAATCAGCAAATAAAAAGGCTCCTATTTTAAATGTATGTATCTCTAAAAAGGTTTATTGCCTTGCTTGTTTCAGTCAGGATGTGGGTGGCAATTATTTGCCCATACATTTATTTTGGTTTTAAAATATCACACATTTCACAAATCAGTCCTTAGCATTGTCCTGGTCCTCTTTCCACATTTCAGTATTTGAACACCAGCAGAGCAACTGGTTGTTATTATAAAGAAGAAAAACATTTAAGGAAAGCAGCAAAACAGTGACAAAGCGGGTGAGAGGCTAGAGCAGGTGAGCTGTTAAGGGGGAAGGGAGGGTGTGGGAGAGAGGGAAAGGGAGGGAGAAGAAGGGCAAAACTCTGAACTGTCTGTAATCTATTCCAATCATCCTTGTAGAGCTTTTGGATCCAGCTGAACTGCAAACTGGTTGCAGGAATAGATGCAACCTCTTTGAAGTAATTTGGCATCAGCCCATTAAAAAGATGTGAAGGGAACAACAGATATGCTGTATAAATTTTCAAAAATAACAGGTTAAAACATCTCTTATTTCCATCTCCTATTTTCAACCAAGTAGAAAATATATTTTGAAAAGTCTTTGTGCCCATAATACTTAAAAATTTTACAGACTGCATCTCAGTTGCTTTCTGCTGCTAACCCTCAAGATGCCTATGAGATTTGAAGCTGCTAATTGTAACCGATTTAGGCAAAGCTGTTAAACACTGGTGATTCAGCAAAGTGCTTTAACAGTCAGGTGGTTGTTCTTCTGAGCTTTATCCAAACAGCCCTCAGGAATAAAAATCAGAGGATATTCTCTTTCAGTCAACAGGACTAGTTGAATGTTCAGCCATGTCTCCTGGGGATGAGGCAGGGGGAAATGTATATAAAATCAGCTAGTTTTAGAGAAAGTTAATCTGCCTCTTTTCTACCATGGATTTAGGAAGCTGGAATTGTCATTATATTGTCACTTTATATGTTCAGTAAAATATGTCTTAATTCCCAATACAAGAATCAGCATTCTCATTGGATTATTTTGATAGGAGGAACTGTCCTTTACGAGATTAATTAGATTTCTCTTCAGAAAGAAGCATCCTAATTCTAAAATGTGAACATGTTACTTCTACCATTAAAAATAAATCTAATGCTTTATTTTTGGATCTCCCATAGTTATTCTGCCTGATGTAAAAACCAAGCACAGCTGCAGTAGAGTGTTGCTTACTTCTCTTTCTGTCTGCCTGAGTCTATCCATAAACACCAGACCATGACATACTTGTACATATGATATAGTCAGTGTAATAAATCTGTTTTGCCTTGTGAAGGCCTATTGTTGTATTTATGTGGAGTTCTTTCTGTTCTTGGCAGATTATGCTGGGCCACAGGAAAAGAACCATGGCCTTTATGTTATAATACACCATGAGAATGTTCTCATGCACCTAGCACAAAACGTTTGCTAGGATTGTCCTCATAATAGCCCATCTGTTGACTTTGAGAGAAACTAGCCCATTACTCCTGGCTCTGATATATTTTCTTTCTTCCAAATCACCTTCCATTTGATACCAACCTGTATAGAAAGGTCCAGCAAACAAAAGTGGGAAAGAGTGGTGTGTTTTGGTTCATTTGGTGTCAAAAATAATTTTTTATTAGTCGTGACAGAGGAAGCTAATATTTTAGAGAAGAAGCTTTTTTTTACAGCCATTTTTCCCCTTGTTTTGTTCTGTAGGTGGGAGCTTTTATCTCATACGTATCATACACTAATTTATTTATATAATAATCCATACCAAAATTTTCTGGCAAATAATTTGTCAGATTGGCCAGGTTGGATGGGGGTTTGACCAATGCAGTCTAATGGAATGTGTCCATGCCCATGGCAGATGACCTTCAAGGTCCCTTCCAACCCAAACTTTTCTATAATTCTACGATGTCTTGAAGTTTGATTAATTCAAAGCTGCTGAAATTCATTAATCTGGATCAGGCAGGATTGAAAGAGAAATAATGTGACATCATCAGTATGACAGAAGTATTTATTTTATACTGAAGTCAAGCAAACTTTCAGTCCTTCCTTCAGAGGACATGGAATATGAACAGATGCAGGCCCACAGCTGGCTCTATTGACGGGTGTTCAATGCCATCTAGTGGTTTTAGAAACGTATAGTTTCTAATCGAATAGTTTCTATATTGTAGCCTAAAAGTGAGGGGGATCCTTGGATTCTTAGGGGATTGTAAAACTTTTTTTTCCTTATCATTTCTACTTTTTTTTTTTTTTTTTTTTTGAGTTTTACACTTAATTCTGATTTATCAACACACTTTAAAATGATACCTTTAAGAAAAGTGTTTTTCTTGATCTATGACTATGCACGACCCTTGAAAACTATCATGTCAGACATTATGTTCTCTATTTATTGTAAACCAATAGGTTTAAAAATCAAGTAGTTATTTTTGGAAGCATAAGATTCTGACCATAATTGAACCAGTAATCACAGCAGACAGAAATAATATTGACATTTTTCTGAACAGGACCAAACTTAGACATCACCATTCTTTTACACCAAACATCAGCTTCTTTTTGTCACCATTATCCCACAGATTCTGAACTAAAGTAGCATAGTGGCCATACAGTTGTGTTTTTTTTTTTTTTTTTTCTTCCCACTATTATTGTGATTTTTTTTTTCTCAGAAAACATTTATTATTTACATGAAAGCCTATCAAGGGACTTCATAAGCAACATGATCCTGCAGATCAGTTGGATTAAAATTGTATTGCCATGTCAGAGCAAAACAATTTGTGTAATAGAGGCAGAACAGCTCTCATCTACACTGCGCACCCTCTGAAGAGGTTTTGTGACCAAATATCTGCTGCTCACCGTTTTCACTTGTTTGTGAGTAGAATCATTTCCCCTGCTTTCCAGGGTGCACTGGAAAGAAGGTCCTTTCCATTTTAGTCCTTTCCATTAAGATCTGGCAAAACTTACAGTGCAAGTAAGTAGATGGCCCATGGATATTGCAGATTTTGATCTCTTGCCTGCCTCTTCCTAAAATATGGGGTGCACAGGACAAAACCTTATGGCTAGGAGCCAGTGGTAGGGAAAAATATATGCGTGTATGGCCTACTCTGGTTAAGCAAATTTGTCATTTCTGTTACCTTGAAGGCTAAGAAATGAGCAATTCTTCATAGTAGTAGATTATTGCTATTTCCCCCTTCAACATTTGTGCCTGATAACTGCTACTGATTCATAGAGATTGAGGTTTTAACATTAACACTGCGAGCACTTTATAGAGATGTTTCCTGTGCTATTTGCTAAGAAAATTAACTCTCAAATCAGTGCAAATAATTCCCTGTAATAATTGGGTTGTAACTATCTTGATGGAGTTTTATATACTTTGATACAGTAGTTTTACATGATGCCACACAGATGTAAGCATGCAACTAAAATTGTGGGGATTGGCTGGATTAGAGTTAAATTTAGAAGTTAGCATATTCATCAAATATAATGTAAGTGACAAAAAGTTCCTTCACATTCTATAGAAGCTGAAGACAGATGGAGGTTGAGCAGAGTTTAGCAGCTGGATTTTTTTCTTAGCTTGTGAGTTTTTAAGATTTGTTCCCTTCTCCAGTGTACCAGTATTGTTTTCATTTCAATTTCTGTGAAAATAATTTTACTTTTGGATCCATATATATAATTTCAATTTTTCTCTCTCATATACAAAAAAGCAAAAATCCCAATGGAAATGTTAGGCTCAATCATATTTGCCTAACCTTATTTTTAAAGGACCTAAATAATTATTTACCATGTCTGCCACCTCTAAGTCTTATAATAGTAGTAAGATCCATTAGCCCTAACTCAAAGCTTAACACAATTCTGTGCAATCTCCTTACATGGGCAAAAAAATACTACCTATGTCCTGTATGGCAAAATAAAATAGGAATTGGGTGAGCCTGAGTGTATCAGGCCCTTTTTATGTCACTTAGATAGTCTCATACCTATAAAATGTAACAAATTTCCTATTAAATATCCTATGTCCTCATACATTTACACACTATTAAAGCAGAACTAAATTTTGTGGTAAATACCAGAGAGCTGTGATTTAGGATCATTTATACAAGACAGGTCTACAAATAAACAGTTGTTTGTTTGTTTGTTTGTTTGTTTTTGTTGTTTTTGTTTTTGTTTTTGTTTTATTCCAAGCATTATATTTAAATTCCACAGGCAATAATAGTGAAAATTTACATCACAATTATTGTATTCATTTCCATTAGTGAACTAGCGAATTTCAACTGGAAAACCAACAGGAAATAATGAAGGGTGTTCTTTTGCAGTGCTTGTCTTGGAACTAAACATATCTTTATTGTATATGTGGATTCATTTTTTTTTAATTGTTTTTATTTCTGATTAGACAACAGAAAAGCATGTAAGTAGATTATCTATAAAAATGGTGCAGTATAGACATTTCTGCATGCTCTAACATATTTTCCTACCTGGCAAGTCCTGAAACTTATCTCTATGAAGTTCATGAATTCTGCAAATTTAATGCTTTCTAACTGACCCTATAAAGAATTTATCCCACCCTTTCTGACCTATGAGAAGATGACCTTTTACAAGTCCTGTTGATCTTGGATTCAGAAGAGGAAATCCTAAATTTTCAAAATCATCTTGAAGTGAATATAAAGTAGAAATTCTGAAGTCTATGTTCTGCCTATACAAAAGGAGGGAGAACAGTGCAGAATTAAATCTAGAGATACTTCTGTTAACTCTAACACATATTAGGTAAAATGTGTTAATTTAACATTTTAATAATAATTTAACATTTTAATAATTTAAATAACTATTATAAAACCTCTTCCAACTGTTCCACAGATGGCTGTCCTATCTTCCATAAACAATTCCAAGTACTCTAGAAATACAGAACACTTCTCAGGCACATAGAATAAGGGAACGGTCTTTGGAGGCCAACCTCTTAACCTTCAATGCACAGCAATCCACAGGGAAGTAAGGCCCAAAACATTAGCAGTAACACGAGAATAGATGTCTGAGGAACAACAGGAATGGCCATGCTTGGAAGTATTAAACACTTTGTTAGCCACTTGAGGTTATTTCCCCTCTACCAATCAAAGTGAATAGGGTAAAGAAAAATACATGTATTATGCACTTAATATGTGAGAGGAAAAATATAAGACACAGGTCTACCCTGTCTACCCTCAGACTCTGTCAAGGTAGACTTCTATGAAATTAGGTCTCTTCTGAGAGCTCTTCCTCTAACAGGCTCAAGACTTCTCCCAAGAGAATCCATTGACTTCCACAGCAGCTTCTTTATGTTTTTCCACTGACCTCCATTATCAGAACTCCCCTAGGCTCAGACTCCTGAATCTGGTTCCCTTTTCATCTTATATTATGGACATGTTGAGATACTGGCTGAAGGATGGTCCTAGCCCATAAGCCAAGCCCATCTTCAAAAAGAAGTCTTCCCTGTCATTCATTGAGTTACTCATCTGAACATTCTGTTCAGTAGGTTGAGTAGAAATTTGCGAGGTCTTTTTCATCTAGTCCAACACTGCAAGTCTGTCTGTCAGCTTCCTTGCTGCCCTGGGAGCTACTTTGCGTTTCCCAAAGGAGGAAGTGTGGTGTTGGAGAACGCTAGTCCTGATCACCCTTCTGCCAAGGTAGGCCCATATAACTCATTTTATGAAAACAACAACAATAAAAACTCTGTGTTTAATAAACCTGCTGCTTAACATTCTTTATACTGGATTATTCATATTTCTTGAGCACTCACTTATGCAATTTGCCTGCTTCTTTTCAGACATTTCTCACTAGCACTCCTCCAGGTAGCTTTAATGCTTTGGGTACTAGATATAGGACACATTTATCATACACACACACTGAAAAAGTATTTTAGAACTCATCAGATTTTCAGACAAATTCTAAAAGCTGAAAAATTTATTATGTGGATATTCAGCTTTCATTAAATCTCAAGAAAATATCTCTGTGTTTGCTTAGTCTGGTGATGTTTCCAACGTATTAACATGTACAGAGGAGTCTCTCTGGGAAGCCATCTGGTATGTTATAGCACAGTATGTACTATCTTTACTTGATGCCAAATACATGCATTCAATTAATGATAATCATCTGCTACTTCTATGCAGTGATACGGTGGTGTTTTGTTCCCCCCCCCCACCCCCCCCTTTTCCTGAGTAGTCTGTCTTAGCCAAGCTTTGCATAATCACCTAAGGAAACACTGGTGCTGAAAATTTGATTTCCTTCCCAGACAGCAGCATACCAGTGGGGCCTGACACAACCCTTGCTTGTTGATGAGGAGGAGGTGGAAACACAATAGCATTGCTTTCTCTCACTCATTCACAGCTGGGCTCCCAGACTCAGTCAGAAAAAAAAATAAAATAAAAAATTACATAGCCTGCAGAAATGTCATCAGGGCTTGAGAGATGCTGATCTAGGAGCAACAATTGCTTAAAGAACAGCTGTTATCATCCACAGAGACTCTAGCAGTTCCACCAGAGAAACAGTTTAGCCAGTTTTCCTCACTACCATTGAAAAACTTATTTCAGGTATGGTTGTGAGGGAAGGCAGAAGCAGCTACTTTAATGTTAAAGACAGTGCACAGAACAGCAAAATTGCATTCAAGATGATGCAAAGATTGAAACAAATTTTTAATCATAATTATATTGCACACCAAATAATAAATTAAATTAAAATAAATATAAGAAGGAGAAACATTGCCAAAAAAAACCCACCTCTTACACTCTTGACTTTGACAGTTCATCACTTTTCCTTTCATATTTTATAATTAAGTGAACCTGCACTGAAAGTTGAATCTGTATTCCTCACCCCCTTACTGAGGTCAGGACACCATCAAGACGAAGTGAGAGTTCAGACCAAGAGTACCGAGAACATTGTTGGATGGCCCTGCACCAGAAGGGCCATGTTAGAATGCACAAACCATTCTAACACCTATAAGGAAATGCAGTCTTTCAGTAAATAAAATAAAATAAAAAATAATAAATAAATAAAATAGAATAACAAAAATCCCCACAGAAACAGCACTGTATCTAAGAATGACAGATTGGCAGGAGTTTTTCCAGTTTTACACCTCTGATATCGTATGGTCAAGGTTGGTTAATATGGCACTGGTTCTGCCAGGGCCTTCCAGGCAGACTGAGGAAAAGAGAAAAATGTGGCCTTGTGGAGACTACAAGACTAATGTCACTTTTCTGTGCTCCTGTCCTTGCCTGGCCTTTGGCAAGAGCTTTGGAGAGATTCCCAGTAGAAAGAGGCAATGCAGCACACATGGACTATGTTGCTTTCTCATTTCTTTCCCCATTCGCTTTGTCACCAACCCGACTTCTGTATCCCAACATAACAGTGTCACTTCTTGAGCACCACCAGAGATTTGCTGAGCTGAGTACCTGCTTGCCTGTGTAGCATGTGGACCTCTGCGGTGCTTGTGTGTGTCCCTTCTCTTTGTCCAGACTGATGGAAAGAAATGTGAAGGTGCCAGTGGTTCTGGGCTGGTGGGACTGCCCCCAGTGCTGATATGTTCAGAAACTCTTCTGTAGGGATCACATTTCTCAGGCTGAGAAACCAAAAAGGTCCTGGATGGCTCCCCTCCTGCTGCTACCAGACCTTTTGGGGAATCACTTGGCAGAGCTGGATGTGGCTTTTGGAGCAACCACAACAGAGAGACTACAACATTCAGTACCTGACTTGTTAACTCTGAACATGTACTGAACATATACTGCTCACAGGGAGACAAAACAGAACTGAACTGCACTGGACTATTTTGTATACTTCAGAGTATCTGAATAAAGCAAAAAAATAACAATATGGTCCTGTCTTTACTGCATTCTACAGTAAAGAATCCATAACTGCTGATTCTGTTGTTAGTTATAACAAAGATATACAAAGAATGGTCAATTTCATCAAATTTAGGATAAATCTCTGAACATTCTGTTGGCAAGTAGGTGGCATTGTGGTGATGTTTCAGTGCAGACAAACCAAAGGTTTTTCAAATTAGTAGCACACATATGTGCCTTTACCCAGATAGATAAGAAAGCTGTTTTCTCAAGCTAATGTTAAACTTGAATGACAAGTCTCTATCTAAACATATTTAAGCTACTGCTCTCATTGTATAAAAACAAAAAACAGAGGAAGATTCAACTGAACAATTAATATGTATAGATATCTGAAATCTCATTAGAGTGATGACAGATGTTTTTAAGCCAGGTGGTACTGACACCCTCTGGAGTCAATATTCCTTTCTACCTGCATCACATTTGCTTCTCGCTGCATGCAGGACATTGCTCCACATAGGGGTTTGGGTTTTATGAACTGTTTCTTAAAGCAACTCTTTTCTCCCTCTTGTGGCCTTTTAGCAAAGTATGTTCCTTCTTGGAATCCAACTGGATTTTATCTTTCCTGGAATATAGTTGATGTTAACTATGATGGACGTACTGTTGGGTCATGAGTTCTATGCATTAAATATACTTCCTTCCAAAATATTGTAGATGTGTGCTACTTTTAAGTCCAAATATATCTACATGTCTACTTCCTATTTCAATAATCATTAAAGTAAATTGAAATATATTTCAACAGAACTTTTCCAGCAAACATTAATAAAAAATTGACTGTTTTATATAAAAAAAAAAAAAACAAAAACAAAAAAAAAAAAAAAACAAAAACAAAAAAAAAAAAACAAAACAAAACAAAACAAAACAAAAAAAAACAGGAATAGATTAAGTGCCCTCCAAAATAACATCAATTTTTATTTTGATGTGTATGAGAACAAAAACTTTTTTAATATATTGATTATTTTTTTTTGTATAATTGAGTTTTCAAGTACTAAACACAATCTCTGGTCTGGCCACACCAGGCACAATTTGTATTGCTTTTCTTCTGATGTGAACTGAATATGGATACATACCCTGTGAATGCAGAGAGAATGGGAATGAGATGTAGCACTTACACAAGTGAAGTGACAGAATTCATTATTCCTGTGGCATGTCAGTCATCATGCTTCTGTACTGTTGGCTATGCACACATCTATCATAGATGCAGAATACTGATAGGAGATACTTTTTTATAGCCTTATTTCTCTTTTTCTGTTTACATAACACATTCTCAGTGGACAAAAAAAACAACCTCAACAGAGAGCTTCATTTTTCCCCCTCATCGTTATTCCATTAAATTATGCTAATATTTTTATATTTATTATTTGAAACAATTCTCAATAAATTAGGGTACACATAAAGGCCAGAGGTTTTGCAGAGTATATTGGTGACACCTGAGCCTCTCTAACTCCATGTATGCACACTTATTAAATCAAGTTAAATCAAGCCTCTTTCACTGAAGGCTATCCTGAACTGTATCATTTAACAACTAGCACCAACTAATAATATGGATGTGGAAAGTTACACTGACTGGCTCCCAATGTGCTCTAGCTCTGCCAACACATTTTTAAACCTCTGTTATATGACCAAGTGTCTGAGTTTAAGGCAATTTTGCTGGCAGCCTCCACAAAAGTACATGTATATATAATCTGTTACCAGGTTTCATCAACAGTAAATCAACAGAGTTCAGATCACCTGGCTGAATTTTAATGTTTTTCTTCTTAAGATTTCTTCTCTGGTTCTTAATTTTGCAGAAGAATATATGTTGGGCATGGCCGTATATATGATGACAGCTTACAGTATACTCATTTTGTCCTCCAGATTCTTGGCTACAATGTCTTTAAAAGCAGAAAAAGGAGATGAGAACTATTGATTAGAAGGTCTGAAATTATATTAGTTTAAAGGGAAAGAAGAATATTTTGGATATTCTGATTCAAATAATCTTCTTCATTCCTGAGATAAGAACTCTGGAGAAGAGAGATGACTGTTCTAAGCAATCCAGGCAGGAAGTCTGGAATTCTGTGACTCCTCTTTGCTTATGTTGCAGGTTTTTTTTTTTGTTTGTTTTTTTTTTTTAAATCTAGATCTGAAAATCAATCCAGATTACAAGGTTTTAGTGAATCAGCAGTGCAGTTTATAAAGCCTGGCTCCTGCTGAAATACCCAGACTGTGAAGCTTCCAGGACCAGACAGTGTTCATTCTGAGATAAAACAAGCTCAGTTTGGAATTCCTGCTGTGAACAGTGTACCAAGGAACAAGAATCAAAGGTCTATTTGCTTGTCTGTATCTCAGTGATGACTAGCTACACAGGACAGAAAGCAGAGAATGAGATAAAGTTATGTAGGGAATTTGTCTGAAGCCTTCAAAAAGAGGGAAAGAAAACCCACTCTAAATTGTCTTATAATGTTTCAGACTTTGAAGAGGAAACTCAGCTGGTATGGGCTGGATTATATTTGTGTGGGCATGAAGGCATCACTTATTCATCTTTGCAGAGTATGACTTGGCATTCACTGTCCAGCCTTCCAGGAGTGGAGATTTACAGTTATTTTATTTTAGAAGATCAACACCAACTAACTGATTTTATTATTATAAATCATTTAACATGGAGCTATGCTTTCAGAGCTCCTCCACTGACACATTTCTCAGATTAGCACAGTACATCTCAGAGCAGCCACACCATCAGCCTGGCAGACTGTATTATCCCTTGGGTTATCAAGTAAAGGAATAGTGTGGGACAGATAAAGGTATTTGTACATCAAGATTCTGAAATATTCAGGAAAGATTCTTCCCTAGAGAATTCCCAGATACACTTTACTGTCAAGACAGCTGTATGACCACTGAGTTATTTATTAGATAGCACTAACATGGAGGACTACAGTCAAGAGTCTTCTTTAACTTGGAATATTCTTTAGAAGTGACAATTCCACTGGGAAACAATGACTAGTCTGAATTACTTCAGTTGATAAAATTAGCAGTTTGAATTTGTAGGAAAATTTATAATAATTCTGAGAGAAAAAATAATGAAGGCTTAATCAGCAGAAGGGACAGGAATTCGACTAGGATTGATGCAAAAAGGGTGATAGGAACAACTTCTACTAACTTACATGGTTCGCATTAGAGCTGCTGCAGGGAGCTGGGATGAAAAGCAGTAGTATCTTTTACCTTATGTTCACTGCCATGCATGGATAACTGTAAAAGAACTGAATTGGCATGCATTGGAAGTTACGGTATAGCAATATCTACCATAAGGTGAAGGTGAAGGAGCAAGCAGTACACTACTTGCCTATGCACTGTCACTGTTTCCTCAGCAAATGCCTGGTTTGGTCCACAGTAATACATGTATAATTTGCTCCCCATTTCCTCTGCACACCAAATAAATAAATAAATAAATAAATAAAAATTAACACAGTGGCCAGGTAGCCAAGCCAGGGTAGACATATCTTGCTGTGGGATTCAGTGTTGTGCACTGTGGCCTTTTCTCTGCTACATGATGTGTGACCAAAATATCAAATAACAGCTTCGTGAAGAAAGATATGATCTAAGTCTATAAAATCATGACAAATGGTGAAGAGTTTGAATGTTCAGACTGAATTCTAATGTACCTGAGATAGATTTAAGAAAAACAAATGGAGATGTCTGTTTAATTCTCTATTAAGCTGTATAACTCCTTGCCATAAGATATTAAACATTTACAGGATCAGGCATGTTCATTAAGAAAGACCCTAGTATACTGGAGCTTGTGTAGTGAAGGACCACCACGATGTCTATGGGGTTGGAGCACATCAAAAAGCTGAGATGCTTGGTTTTGTTCAGTTTGAAGAAAGGAAAGCTAAGGAGGGGCTATGGGCACATATTCATAAATCAAATGAGGAGTTGCAGAGGAATCAGTTAGACTCTTCCTAGGTATGTAGAACAGCAAGGAAAGTCACAATTGAATACAAGGGCAGTCAAACCAGCAAATATTTCACAAGGGCAGTCAAACTGTCACAGATTGCTGAGGGATACTGAGCAGCCTTCTGATCTTGCAGATACTCAAAATCCACCTGGAGAAAACCCTGAACAGCCCAATCCAAGAGTAGTTTTGATTTAATCCTATAATGATGTAAAAGGGAAATCCACTGGAGCTGCTCAACACAAAGGTGATTGTTTTTGACTCAGGAGGGCCTAGAGCTGTAAAGTGCTGGAGGCTACACATGCTCCAGAGAAATGTCATCAGTTCTTCCTCTATTTGTGTTGTCCCCTCTTCCTTTTCCTTGTGTTGTCTGTAGGAACTCTTTACTAGCCATGTTCAGAGACAGGTTTCTGGGGTTGGTGCATATTTTATCTCTTTCTTTATATACCTGTTAAGATGACCATTGAGATAGTTTGCATGCCCATAAAGCAAATAATGCTGCTATTTGTTCTTCACAGATATACTTGCTAAATATCTGGCATATTCACACTGTGTTGTTATATGACTGCCTGTTGCATCCAAATGCTTAAATGCTGCAGGTTTTTAGTAGATTTTATTCCTTTCTTATTGTGTATGAAATTTGGACTATTTGCTAGACAAATATTGAATAAATGAAAAAAAAAAAAAAAAAAAAAAAAAGGAAATGGAGGAAAGCTAGACTTGCAAAGCAACAAAGCAAGGAAAGTGGCATATGGACTAGATAATATAAAAATGACATCTTTCCTTTTGTATCATGCAAATAAGGACTACATGAAAACATAGAATTTAAATCAGAAAAAGCTTACAGAATACCAGGAAGAAATAAACCAGATCTCCCAGCAAATGTTGACTGGCTGTTCTCTGCACCTTTGTAGACTTTAGTTAAGAATACCAGTTCTTACTTTCCCTTCACAGTCATCTGAGCACACAGTGAACTTAATAGCAGGCAAGGCTGGGTGCTGTAGATTGAGATTTTTTTTTAATTTTCCTATTGTGTTAGAAAACTCCTCCTCCACATGTACTCATACACATGTAATATTTTCTGCTGAATAGAACTCACCATAAGGCTGTACAACAACAATTTGCAAATTTTGCCCCCAGTTATGGTCATAACATATATAAGCAAAGTAAAGAAGTTCAAAGACCTGTCATGCTGCTAACTCTGTCTGTGAGCACTTGTAGCCATCTTTTTTCTTTTTCTTTCATTATTTTTTTTTTCCAGAACTACAGCTGCATTTGGCAGAAGAACACATATCAACAAGTCTAATAGATTTACTTCACACATACTTCAAAACATTGGCTTTCACGTGTAAAATTAATAAGTCAAAAACTATTACTCTTCAAGTCACTGTATTTAACTTCGGTTGACACTGGGGAAACTACAAGCTGAACCAAAAACTGTGAGAACTAAGATTTGTTCTCTTTATTTATTATTTTTAATCCTGTTTTTCCCAGTTCCATAATGGGCATTATGTTTCTACCAGCATTTATTTATAAATATAATTGTTCTTTTATTTTGTATTTTTTTAGTAACCTATTAAAATAAAAACAAAAACAAACGAAGCAAACAAATAAAAACACCCCAACATGAAGTTATTACTCTTTAACTTCCCTCTCCTTCCACACCCTTACAGTTCTTCTATATTTACTGTATCTTAAGATAATCCTGTAGGTTTGACATTTACCACTGGACCCAGTAGAATTTGAACAAGTTTACATTACTCTCACAAAAATACTTTTAAACTAGTACTTATATTATTAATAGAATTAAATGAGAAGGAAAATACAGAAGAATGCAACCTAACTTGTTATTTTTCTGTCTTATGCTTGTAGAGGCAGAGACACTGAGGAAACCCAAAGAAAGACATAAAAAAAAAAAAAAGAAAAAAAAGAAAAAAAAAAGAAAAAGTTTTGCCCTGAGAGCCAACAGTTGCTTAAATAAAGTTTACATTAAGGTTTTCTAAGGCTTTTCCTTCTTAGACACTAGCCCCATTAACTACTCATATATTTGAATGTAAAAGTTTATTATTCAAAGATGAATCTTCAGGTGATACACATTTAATAGAATCATAGAAACACAGAATCATTAAGGTTGAAAAAGATCTCCAAGATCATCTGGTCCAACCATACTTCTACCATATATATAACCCACTAAACCACATCCCTAAGCACCATGTCCAACCTTTCCTGTGACTCCATCACCTCCCTGGACAACCCATTCCAATGCCTAACTTTCCCATTCCAATGCCTAACTAAACTACTTTTTCTGAGAAGAAACTTCTCCTAACTGCCTGAAGACTCAGCATACATGTATGTTCCCTATTCAGCCATGCCAATCTTCTTCCCTGGTGGCTCATTTTACAGCACACAGGGACAGCCTGCTCTTGTGCCTTTAAGACTTCCATAATGAGAAGCACCCAGTCTTCCTGGGCCCCTCTGCCCTCTAGGACAGACTCCAAAGTGATCCTCCCTAACAGTGTCCTGAACAGCTCAAAGTCTGCTCTCCAGAAGTCCAAGGTAGCAGTTTTATTGACCCCATCTCCTGACTTCACCACGAATAGAGAACTCATTTTGTGGCCACTTTGCCCAAGACAACTCCTTACCACTACATCTTCCACCAGTCCTCCTCTGTTCATGAAGAGGAGGTCTGGCGGGGCACCCCCTCTGGTAGGCTCACTAACCAGATGAGTCAGGAGGCTATCTTCCACACACTCCAGGAACCTGAGAGACTGCTTCCTCAGGGCTGTATTTTATTTCCAGCATATGCCCAGGAAGTTGAAATCCCAAATGAGATTCCAAGTCCTGGAGATTGCATGACTTCCGCCAGCTTCTTTACATACTGTTCAGACATGCCATTAGTAGTATTTTTTATTTTTTTTTTCCACAGTACTTTTTCAGTACTTTTACAGTTTTACAGTATATTTTTTTTCCATTTTGTTCTCTTGTATGGATTTTCTCTTAGTTCATCCTTTCCATTTTGTGACTGAAGGCTGACAATTTTTTGCGGAAATATGTGGGTGACGGAATGTAAAGGCTGTTTTACTGAAAATATATTTTATACAAAATTAACTAATTTTGGTAACTCTTTTTGACCCATTCCATTCTCCAGAAATGTCAGCTTGAAAATATGGAGTCAAGCAATACTGAACAGAATAGTCTTATCCCCAGTTTATCCATACTTATACTGACAACAGCCAGAAACCTGAGGAGCTCAGACATTTGGCATAAGTATTTTATGACTAAGAACTACAGGAACTAAGAACCCTGTAATGCAGGGTTACATTTGCTTTGTACGACATCTTATTTTCAGGTGCCAATGAATGTCTATTCACAGTAAAAGATTTTTTTTATTATTATTATTTTTTTTCATGAGCAGGGTCTAGACAGTGTTGATAGAACAGTCGGAGTTCTTTGCTAAAAGCAGAGAGATCAACAAAAATAGCACACATATAGAGGAAGATCATTTGTGCTAATTAAGAAGAAAGGGTGGAGGATGTTTTCTTTGGATTGTGCTGATTCCATTACTCTTCAGATGTCTCAAAAGCCCCTGTGATTGACAGAATGACCAGTGGGTGTAAATAGGATTTTGACAGGAAGTCCAAGTTCTCTTGACTGTAAATCCAGATACTCATAGCAAGACTGTCATAGTCTGAGAGGCTTGAATTGCAAGTTTGCAGATACCACTAGATTCGAAGACCAACTCCCTACCAGGAAGGTAGGGTTTCTTCATCCTGTCTTTCTGACTTTGTTTTGGTTATAACTTGCAAAAATCACAGGTCTCTCGTAAATATATCTTTTAGGCTAGTGTCACCAGAGGCCTTCTTGGATGGTATTTACCCTTTTATTTTTCATGACTGCATTTAGAATTTGTCATATGCTCATTACTTGTCTTCTCTTCTCTTCCTTCTCTTCTCTTCTCTTCTCTTCTCTTCTCTTCTCTTCTCTTCTCTTCTCTTCTCTTCTCTTCTCTTCTCTTCTCTTCTCTTCTCTTCTCTTCTCTTCTCTTCTCTTCTCTTCTCTTCTCTTCTCTTCTCTTCTCTTCTCTTCTCTTCTCTTCTCTTCTCTTCTCTTCTCTTCTCTTCTCTTCTCTTCTCTTCTCTTCTCTTCTCAATACCCTTCATAAACGACAATAGAAAATTATGAGATTCCTTTAGAGGAGATGTCTTTGGAAGACTTTCCTCTCTAAATTTTCTGTCTGTAAATATTTAAATTCTAACACAAGAATTCTAAAACTTAAAAAACCCTGCTATCTCAGTTCAAAGGAGTAGTTTCTTCTTATTTTATACATTACATTATTTCAAATATTCATCTGAATTCAACTTCCTTGAGATATTGTCCCTATCCATTACCCTAGTAATTTTGTATACTTTTTGGATTTAATAAGTCCTAATATCCTACAATGATATGTTTCAGTAAATCTCAGAAGCTGTCAATATATGTCATTATTTGCCATATTTGCCTAACTTCTGATGAGCTTCTTTCCCGTCTTATATTTTTTCAAAGTATATTGAACTCAGGATTCTTTCAGTGGTACTGATACTGTATAATTTTGAAAAGCCATCCAGTTATGTTTGATTGTCAGGACTGGACATATCACCAGTTATACTTTCTGAAAAAACAAACAAACAGGTATTTGAGTCACAGCTGCTATGCTAGAACACAGAGAGGTCTGAATGTCTCCTGTGACCACAAAACTTTATTTATATAAATAAGATTACTGAAATTACCAAGGGTTGTTTAATTATTTTACACACTTTTCCTTGAAAAAAAAAATAATGTTGTTACCTTTTCATCCTATAGAGTTAAAAACAAAACAAAACAAAACAAAACAAAACAAACAAACAAAAAACCACACACAGCATTTTTAAAACCTAAAGAGTTTTGCCTTTTTTTCTTTTTTTTTTTTTTTTAATTTATTTATTTGTTTTTGAAACCAACAAGAGGAAGTTTAGGTATTTAGAAAAGGGATTGCAACCAACAATTTATTTTCTATTTTTATTCCATTCTATGATCTGTTTAATATACATCAGTGAACAGCAGCAATGATAGCAGGTCCCTAGTACTATAGATTCTTATCAGTACTGAGTAATGAGAAGTTTTGTTTCTCTTTTCTGTTTCACTAAATTCGTTTTCTATAAAACATATTCAAACATCCACATTAATACCACAGTTTAACAAAGCACATTATTCAATGTTTAAGAAATATTTAGCAACCTAAACGTAAAGAGTAATGTCTTTTGACTTCAGTGAGACTTTAACACATACATGCATGCTTGCTGTATAAGAAAGCTGCCTTGGATTACATGCCTGTGACATCCTGAGTTACATATGTGTTTATGTATATATCTGAAGGATTGTTGAATCATGGCAAATTTATGTTTCTATTCTATTTAAGGTTTCATAATGACTTTGTATAGGTATCTGAGCAACATTGAGACAGAGTTAACATCAAACAGCTGAGCACAGGTACTATGATGAATAGTTGTAGGTGTTTATGAAATTTAGACTTAATCCAGGCATTTCTCAAATGAAAGAAAAGAGACATATTATCATAGAAACCTCACACTTTCAGAAAAACAGAACATACATAGCAAGCTACGATATAAAAATTTTAAATGACAAATATAACGAGAATATTATAACAAAATAAAATACACTATAAAGAATAAAAATATTAGGACAAACATTTTTAACATTTTTTGAAGTAATGTTTGCATATTTTGGACTTGGATATACATGTACTTTGGACTGATACAAATTACGTTGGTTTACACAAGAGCTAGGTATAACTGACATTTGCAATATATTCTGTCTTGTTCTTTCTACATAAGCAGGAGGTCTAAGGCTATAATGTTTTCTATTATATAAACTATCCTTTCTATAAACTTAGTGGCTCTGGAGTATTTATATATTCCAGTCAGTTTCCTAATATGGTCATTTTCAGTTATCCCAGTTACATCATATTTCCTTATTACACCCATATGTCTTCAATGCTGTGTCATAAGAACCCTGCAATTTGTGTGGAAAAATCTGATAGTTCTTTTTCAGTTTGTTTCCACTTCCATTTTCTCTTTCCATCTTTGAACCTAACTTCAAGTGTTTTAAACACTTGGCTCCTCCTGATTTTTCATTACTGAGAAGTTTGCCCACTTCTGTCACCCCATTAAAATAATATTTCCATTTGTTTTACAGATAGTTCTGGCACGCTTCCTTCTGTTCTGTCCAGAATGGTTCCTCTGGTTGTGTAGTGATTCTTTTGCCTATGTGTCTGCTTAAAATAACTGCTTCTAAAAACTTCTAAAGCAGCCATAGCTCCTTGTCAGTCTGCTGTAGAGACTGAAATCTAACCAGTGCATCAATATGTATCCAAGAAAGCACTTTTCCAAGTGTATTAAAGAAGTTTTAAATATTTTTAAGGACCCTGAAAAGTTTCTTGGCCACTTTTGCACTCTGAGACAGAGAACAATTGCAGCCATCATATTGGGTTACAGAATACATGTAACCTGCAAGAAGAAATAAACAGATTTGGCTCAGTATAATATTTGTCTTCTCAGCATATAGGTTGCATACAATAACCTACAGGTAAGATCTGAAGTATTGGTCTTGATACGTGAGCAATTTATTGCAAATTGATTTGTATTTTATTTTATTTTATTTTTTATTTTATTTTTTAATTTAATTTAATTTAATTTAATTTAATTTTATTATTTTATTTTATATTAAAGTAAAGTAAAGGCAACACAACAACATTGCATGATGTAAGGAAATGAATTCTGAAGAATAGTTAGAATTCCACTAAGTTGCAAAATGCTTATATTACAATACTCAAAACTTTGAAGTGGGTGAGTATGCAAGATATGCTGGGACAAATTAGATGAATGTAAAAGACATTAGTAATATTATATATATATATTTGAATATCAGGAACAATGGTCTCTAGAAGATTAAATTGCTGAATTGCAAACTGTCTCAACTTAAGCAAGATATATTTAAACAATATAGCTTAGTACATCAAGATTGCTTTCTTTTTTATTAATGTCACATAAATAATATTGGTGTAAATTATTTTAGAGGGGCCAGTTTGTCATGTTAATTATTTTAGAGGGGCCAGTTTGTCATGGTCTGGATTCTTCTGCTGCTTCAAAAAAAGCTTGTCTGGAACTCATTAACTCACATCATTATTTTTGAATAACTTCATTTATTTCATTGAATAAGCACAGGATTCAAACTTGTTGTCATGGAAGTAAATTGCAAAAACCTGAGAATCTTTTGAAGCTTTAAAGATTTTCAGAGCAGGTGACTTCTGCTCAGTCTTTGTTTCTTGCCCCAATTAGTGCATCAGACTCTTTGCAGCATTTCTGCCAATATTGTAGATACATTGATAGAAATTCTTCAACCATTAAATTCCTTAGGTTGTGAATTGTTTAAAAAATATATATATATTTTTAATCCCAAATATAATGACTTTCAGCTTTCAGCCATTGCCTCATATCTTGTCTTTATCACCTAACGAACCCTCTGAACTCATTCTAGGCCTCGTGAAGGTACTGTGGTACTGTTAGCAAAAGCCAAAAAAAAAAAACACAGAAATTTCCAAAATGAGATTTTTGCCAAAAAATGCACCTAAGTTCAGATTTGTGATCAAAAAATCCATTCAGTCTCCACCTTGAGTTTCATCTGAAACTGACTGATTTGGGAAAATTCAAGTTATAAATCCATAAAGATATTCAAATACCTGTTGATCTGCTTGATTTTCAAGTTCCTTAAACTCCAAGGTCCTTACTCTCTAAAGTATTGGAAATTAGGACACAAAATAGGATATAAACACATAACTCCAAACAAATAGGATAACACATAACTCCAAACAAATAGGATATAACTCCAACAAATAGGATATAAACACATAATAGGATATAACACATTAGCTCCTAACTAAATGTACTTCAAATCTAGGGGCATTTTCTTCTCCCTTCAGCAGTTTGGGGAATTGGTAAGAATCCTACAGTGAATGCAACTTAAAGAAAAATACTGTTTTTACTTCAAATAAATAAACATAAAATCAAAGATATTAAACAGATACATATTTAAACATTGTAACAGGAGCCAGAAAATACCATTATTGTATTTTAGCTACACTTTTTATTGTTTTAAATTGCACTAAACAGTTTTCCAAAGATAATATTTATGGGGCACATTAGAATATGGATGATGGAAAAAAATGGCTATAAGCTATAGCATCCATTGTTTTTTTGGCTTTCCAGTGTCACTTTTTCATTTATATGCAGCGTTCCAAAGCCATAACTCCTAGCAGCTCTTTTTGTGGTTCAAATTCCATTACAGTTTCATCAGAAATGGATGCATTAATGGACAATTATTCAAAGACAACTGTTAGAAAGATTTCACTCCCTTCTCACATAGCAGAGACATTGTCATCTGACAGAATAATCTAGGGCCAAAATCATAGAATCATCATTGAATCACAGAATGGTTTCAGTTGGGAGAGACCTTGAAGATCACCTAGTTCCTACCCCCCTGCCATGGGCAGGGACACGTCCCACTAGACCAGGTTGCTCAAAAGCCCATCCAGCCTGGCCTTGAATGCTTCCAGGGATGTGGCATCCATAGCTTCTCTGGGCAACATATGCCAGTGCTTCACCACCATCATAGTAAAGAATTTTCTCCTTATATCTAATGTAAACCTCCCTTCTTTTAGTTTAAAGCCATTACTCCTTGTCCTGTCACTACACTCTCTGACAAAGAGTCCCTCCTCAGTCTTCCTGTAGGCCCCCTTTAGGTACAGGAAGGCTTCTATAAAGTCTCCCTGGGGCCTTCTTTGCTCCAGGCTGAACAAACACAACTCCCTCATAGGAGAGTCTTCATAGGAGTGGTGCTCTAGCCCTCTAATAATCCTTGTGACTCTCCTCTGAAGTTTCTCTAGTAGGTCCATGTCTTTCTTGTGCTGGGGGCCCCAGAACTGAATGCAGTGGTGGGATCTCATGAGAGCTGACTAGAAGGGGAGAAAATCTATAATGTGTCTTCAGTTTTTTTTTTTTTTTTAAGGAATCTTACATGGCAACATAGTGACTGGAAATGCTTTCTTGCTATAAAAATACTATCAAGAGATAGTATTCTTTAAGAAAAATTGTATTCATGTTTACTACCTCACTTTTCAGGCTGTTTTTGTCCCTAGGCAAGAAAACATTTCAGTCTTAATTTCAATGCAGTCTGGATGATGATCCTTAGAAAAAGGATAATATCCTATAAATGTAAGAACAAAACTACTGTTTTTAACTTTCAAACTTTCACCAGTAAATCCAGCTGATGTATGAAAGCAAGGCGTTACTGGTTTTCTCTTGCAAAACCTATGGAAATTTCCTAAACAGAAAATCTGAAGGCAAAGAGAAGGCTGGATGGGCCATCTTACTACAACTGTTGGATGTTACCTTCAAAATAATGATGTAAATCCATTTTTTGGTGATGATGACTTTGGGAAAAGACATGGCCAAGAAATAAACATCATAAAATGGAATGACTGCTTCCACCTCAACTGTTCCGTGTCTGCTGTAAACAAGTAAATTCGGTATAGCCTAAGTGTCCCTAACTCCAATTTATACAAAAAGTTTCCTGGTAATTTCCTGGTAAATTCCTGGTAATTTCCACTGGTGTTATAACATACAATTCCATACATTGAAATTCACATTTTGTTTTTAATTGAATTTCTAGCTGATGTGACATTAAAGCATAGAATATTAGGATGAATTTAGAAATAAATAAAACATCTAACTACATACTGTGAATTACAAAAGGTGAAATCTTTTGTGTAGTCTAGGATTAATGTATGTAGCATGGATAAAACTTGGCACACTTAATTTAGCTGTGAAATATTGTTTTTATTGAATTAATCTGCTTACCTATTACTGTATAGCTTCATTCTATTATTCCTTTTGAAGAAGTACAAATACAACAATTATCTTCTTGGTTATTTAAGTAGACCCGGGCAATTAAATGAGTATCTTTTAAATAAGTACATGTATTTTATTTTTCAGCTTAGAAACTCCTTCACTGTCTCCTCCACTATCTCCTGTCGCCAAGCTATTAGTGTTGTATGGCTATGTCTATGGAAGTTAAAGAATCAGTATTTTACTTAATTAGCTTGCTTTACACAACTAGCAACTTTCAATATTTGTATTCCCAGCCAGCTCTATTTCAAAATCAGTCTGCTATTCTGAAAGCCAGAGCTTTAAAATGTACTTGCAGTTGCTGAAGGTTGCCTATACTGAAAAGCAAAATTGGTACTGGAATAAAAGGAAAACCTTAGATAAAATATGAAGTGATTGAATCTGTATGTTCTTGAGTATATTTCCTGTTCAAATCTATAACTTTTCTGCGTTCTATTCATTCCTTGTATTATTCTCCTACATTGTGAGTTGTTACATCTCTCATCCTATTTTCACCTGAAGGCATATTTAACAGGCATTTGTCTGTTTACTTGAAGACCTATAAGAGACCAGGGTCTTTGGAAAAAGTCCTGATTAAGCAATCTATGCAATTTCCTTTTTAAAATATTATATGTGTATCTATATATATTGAAATAGTTCTGTTGCTGACAATAAGAATTTATTTATCTATCTATTTATTTATTCCCTCCAGTCACTACTGTAGGAATCAGGAGAAATCTTCTTTAGGTCATTTGGGTTACATCAATGTGGAAATCACATAATCGACAGGAACATCTGTCCATTCATGTTCTCTTTGACAGGCCAGATTTAGTATTTTGGGGACCATAATGTGGTTCACAGTACTGCAGCAATAGTGTCTGTCAGCTTTTTGTGCTGGACATGTGCACAAGAAGAACATTGAATATGTTGTTCTTTGTTGTCCTTGAAGTAATTTAAATTCAAAGAGATGTGGACAGAAGATAATAAAAGAGATATTTGGCTTACCTATGCTTCAGTTACCTGCTGAACACTTAACACATAGCTTCATGTATTTTATGTAATGATGCTCTCTTACTTTTATGAAATATAAATTTCCATTATGTATTGTAGATATGGAAAAAGCCACACTTAGTAATGTGTTTTGCAGGATATGGAACACATGGAAAATAATAATTTGCTGTAAGTTAACTACTACCCATCCCTTCCACCAGTGCATTGTGTTACAAATTGATATTACAAAAATACCAAACACTTCATGCCTGGGCCAAATGAGAAACGACAGGGACTCCTGGTGTTAAACATTGCCTTCGAGGTGTAAGCGTTATATTTGTATACATTTGAGAAAATATTTCACTCAAGTCTGTCTCTAAACAACAGCAATAGATCTTTGTGAGTGTTTTATTTCAGTTCATTATTTCATTTTTTAATATGAAGATGTTTAAATGTCTGCAACTTAATATGATCTTCACTACACAGACAATGTAGAACCTGTCCCTTCAGAAACAAGACTGAATGCTTCTATTTGTGCTTCTGATTCTTTATGAATACTAATGCTCACAACCACAGATTAAATTAATCTCAGCTGCCTCAGTCACACTTGGTAAATGAATCATAAAATAGTTTCATCTTGATATGGCAAGTTGTCCTTGACAGCAAATTAAAATCTTAATAAGTACCCTATTCAGAAAACACAGACACTTATTCTCGATTCCTAGAAATCATGGTCAGAATGCAGATTCATTGCTTTTCCTGTTTATTTGTTTGTTGGTTGGTTGGTTTGTTTTGTTTAAAGAAAGACGAGCATAATAATGGGTTATTTTTCAAAGCCTTCTTATGATATACTAGGAATTTTCAACCTTAAAGGAAAGTATTTCTGGCACTGCCTGATCATTTTGACAAGAAAAGCCTCAATAATACATTGAAAGCAAAAAGAAAATAAATAAAATAAATAAAAGTCTGTATTTAGATGGTGTTTAAGATAGTGAAACATTAACATTTTGTCAAATTATTAGTATTCGTGTTCGTATTAATATTTGTATTAGTATTTATTAGTATTGCTGTTATTTTAAAAAAGTTGACACCCTCATATTAAACTAAAACTTGGCTTTTGTAGATCTTTGAAGACAAAGGGGTTGCTTTGTTGAACGCTAGAAAACAGGGAGGGCAGTTTGCACTACTCTAGTCTGGTTAGCTCATGTCTGTATAATAGTTGGGAGAAAGGAGGAATGAGAAAAAAATAATGGAGTCCTTCATTTGTTTTGGAAGGGAGGGCAACTAAACAGCCAGAATTATGTGTAATGTCAGTCAGAGCAGTTGTATTGCTGAACACAAATTAAGTGTTTTTAGGACAAAATTCAACATACTTTAATGTAATATGCAATTTTAGAAGCCATAAATGACCTGTTTAACAACATTAAATTTAAAAAACAAAACAAAACAAAACAAAACAAAACAAACAAACAAAAAAAAAACAAGCAAGCAAATACAGAGTATATATAACCAAATTTCTAGTATAATAAACTTGAATATCAACTTTAATTCTACTCTTTGTATTTTGAAGTGCAAGATTTGTTTTCATAGCTGTAAAGATAATTTGTCTATTTTCCTTATTCATTACCATGGCAATGTACAGTTTCACGCAAACTGGAATTTCTTGGTAAAAAGCTTGGTAAATTTTGATCACAGTAGATGTTTAAGCAGCTTTGTATTTTTTTTTTTTTTCAGAACTCTTTAATCTGTCCATAGATGCATTATATATCAACAGCTAATTTAGAACTTTTAGGCTGCATACATAAGGTCCATAAAGAACCTTATACAGAATATTAATTATACAATGTAAGACTGCAGATACTATAGTACTTATGTATTTCTAACAAAAAGTAATTAAAACACATGTGCAGATCATGCTTTTCTACATGAAATAGTCCTCGATTTTTTAATTCGTTTTGTCAAAAAACTAACTCACATTCCGGACTAATGATCTGTAAAATTTAATTTGTAGTGTAAAATAACTCTAGAGATGAGATACTTCAAAATCTTTGTGAAAAAATTACTGGCATATATTTCTATCAAAGTATCCATACTTTATAGTGGAAACAGTGACAGGCATTTTCAATGACAGAGCAGCAGCTGAACAAGTAGGGCAGCTGAACAGACAAGGGCAACCAAAGAAAAATGGTATATCATGGAATATACATCATTGTTCAGACCCAGCACAGTGTTGCCACACTTAATCTTCAATGAAGAATAACATGATTTTGTTAAAATAAAAGAAAATGGCAATTGGTTACTATCCTTAGATGAGCTTGTGGCAACTGTGTCTTAGAAGACATCATATATATATATATATTATGTCTTATATATATATTATGTCTCTCTCTCTCTCTATTTTATATATATATATATATATATATATATATATGATGTCTTCTAAGACACAGTTGCCACAAGCTCATCTAAGGATAGTAACCTATATATATATATATATATATAAATGTATTAAGCTTTTGTTTCCATAAGACCTTCCTGATTTAGTTAAAGAAGGATGATTTGCTCTTGAGCAGCTATACTTCTGTGATTTTTCTATTATTCACCACAAATCTGAATTTTACAGAATCTCTTCACAGGCATTCTTGGTACTTACTTATTATGGTTCTGTGAAAGACACTGAATAAAATGTCACCTCTAAGACACACTTTAATTAAATAGACTTGTCTTTGAGGTAGAGAAATATGAAAATGAATATATATGTTACTATTTGTAATTATTATTAATAGAATTCTTAAATACTACTTCTATACTGAGAACTCTTTCAAGATATTAGTTTGAGTCCTTCTTCAGATTTTCTGATTATTATTCTTTTTAACTTTCCATTGATGAACAGCCTGTCGTTATTATTTAACAGAAGAAAATACAATGCACACGTAAAGATTTATCCATTTAGCAAATTTTAGACATCTTTAAAATGAGATGAACTGTATCATACTCTCTGTGCTCTATACTGACTAGATCTCTGCTGACTGTGGAGGCAATTTACTTTGTAGACATCTCTATTTAGTCTGATTAATCACATTTTTATATCCATTTTGATTGTAGACTTGATGATGTGCACTTCTTCATGTAGAGATTTAATAGCACAGTAACTAATCCTTAGGAGTTATACTTTTATGACTTGAATGTGAGACCCAGCTTTGTCTGATTGAATTTACTCATCACACACATTCCAGTGTCTGAAACAAATAAAGATGAGGTTTTACAGACCGTGGCTTGTAAACCCTCTGAACGGATGTGGCAGCAACCCCTATGCCAGGAGGTAGGCCACAAGACAGATATTAAGGGGCTGCAGTCTGGACACATGGACAATTCTTACTATTCTGCTAATGTTCACTTTGTGTTGGAAATTGAAGATTGTCAATATAATGTGTGTTGTTACTATTACTCTGAGAAAAAAATATGAACTTTGTCAGATTTTAGAGACTGAGAAGACAGAAAAAGTCACAAATATTTACAAGTCTTTCCAAACTCACACAGTTCAGTTCCCAAAGACAGCAGACTTGCAAAACTTAATGATGATTCTCAACACTTAAACCTTTTAAATTCTACCTGTCAAATTAATGGAAGTTTACAATCAAATATTGTTCCTATTAATTTCTTCACTGGTCTAGGCTGTTGCCTTTTAAGTATTTATTCTGTAACATAATAGGGCCATTGTTTGTCTTACACTTCCTATTTTGTCTCTCTCCACAGGACAGACAAATGTTAGCCTGATGCCACTATCATTCTCAGGCTTTACTTATGCAAAACATGTGTCAGGAAAAAATAAAGCATTTTCTTTTATATATATTTTTATTCATTTGTTTTATTTATTTATTTTTTAACCAAGAACAAAAAAAGATGTTACCGTCAAAAGTTTTAGCTATAGTGTTCAAGGCAAGTGCACCTCACACTCATGCAAAACAAGTCTCTTTCTTTTGTCCACACTGTAAGTTAATGCAGAGAGGAAAACACTTTACTCTTGACTGACATTTAGTACAGCAATAAAGGAAGAAAATGGACAGATATTTTAAAATAAATGTTTAATGTTTAATTTTTATTTTATCTTATTTTTTTTTTTTTTGTGGGGGACTACCCCTTAATTTGTAGTGAAGATAATAGATTAATATGCCTTTGAATTGGTGAAAAAGACATTTGCAAAAACAGATTTCCCAATCCTGTATGTTTTTCCTTTTACATGAGCTGTGACTGCAATAGCAGTAGCTTTTATTTAAGGAAGAATACATTCCTTTCAAATTTAGTCAGCAATCATCACCTATATCTGCAAACATTTCTATGGTTGGAAATCTAATCTTAATAGAAACTGCTGGCAGACTTGATAAATTTTATTGCTAACCTGCTGTCTGCCTTCTCCTGGCAAGAAATCCTGAGATCAGTAACTGACAGTTATCCATTGCCTGAGCAGACTAATATTTCCTGTACTCTGTTCTGCAGCTTGCTCTCTATGACCACATACAACCATATTTGTTAATGAGTTCGTAGTATTTTCCTCAGTCAGTTAACTAAACAAATACTCTGTATCTTTGAAGGCAGGGATACACTTTATTGCTTCCACATATGGCTCTATAAAAGGATGTGATACAGAAGAACACAATGTGCCTAAACCAACAGGAAACGTAACAAAAGAAACTTCTACAAAGGCTCTAACAAAGTTGTTTTCCTTCCCACTGAATTTCTCACATTATTCACTCCAGAACAAACAAGCCAGAAATTCATACACTAAAGAAGGGGGTGGAGATGGAGGACTTGTTAGTCTTAGGTCAGAGATTGGACTAGATGATCTTGGAGGTCTCTTCCAACCTAGATGATTCTGTGATTCTATAATAAGTAATGTTAATGATATAAAATACTAAGATTGTATAGACCAAGCTGTCCTTCTCTGATTTATGACCAAAATTAAAGAGATCTCTTTGGGATTGGTTTAAGCTTTTAAGGAGAAGGCTAAGTACTTTATAGTTTAGACAGTGAAGCATGAAAACTGTATGGTTTTAAACATTACTCTTTTTTTTCTTATAAGATATGAGGATAAACTCTGTGGTACAGACAGATTTACTCAATGCACATTTGGCCAAATTTGTTTCACTGGATATACTTGATCATACAGGATTGTCTATGCACAGATTTCACCTCTGTGGGTAAGAATCAGGTGTCTTCATGGCATTTCTCCAACCATCCCTCCCCTACAAATATACTACCCTCCCCTGTGGCAGAGCTGTAAGAAAGATACCTGGAGCCTTTGGGGAATCTGAGTTTGTAAAAAAGACAAGTTCTGTGAAAACCGAATTCCCAATATTGTTGTTATTTGTCTGTTTTAAATGCAGATATCCTATGCAGTATTTTGTTCCTAAAGAAAAATTATCTTTATTTCTTAATAGTCTATGATTTAAACCATTCACAGTGTCTCACAGAGTAAGTAGTGTGATGGGTAAGCAAGAGTAGTAGGATTTGATTTTCATCTTTTGCACCACTGTAGATCTGGCAGAGCATTGATGACAGCAAAGGGAAGGCACCCAGGAAAAGTTGCTGGGTAGGAAAAGTGATTCAGGCCAACTCTGTCAGGTATTTTTATTGGTTATATATGCAGACTAATGAGTGGAAAATAAGAAGCATGGAGCCAGATAAACAGTTTCTGTGTGCCAGGTCTCCATGGAGTGGAAAGCAAGGCACTACTCTGGAGCAATTATAACAGAATAGTCTCATTTTATTTCTATTTTCTGCAGGCTAGGAGGGTAGGTTTCTCCCTGTATTTCCAGCTGTCTCCCTTGATTTAACTAGCTGCAAGCTGAGTCACAGGGGTTTGGTGCAGTGCCGAAGATTCTGGTTCTAATTAGGTATTGTCTAATCCTGAGCTATTCTGACATAGGATTTTTTAAAGGTTTCTATCAATTTAGTGTTTATTATTCTATTCAATATGATAATTTTATAAATTTATGTGCAAAAAAAAAAAAAAGTAATATTTACGTTTTGCTTCTGCTTGGCAATGGTGCTAAGATAGTTTTCTGTGGAATTCTGAATCACCGTAGCCTGATTCAAATGGAAAAATGCTGCAGTTTATCATACTTAAGATAATTTTAAAGCTATTAGTACCATTGCAAACAGTACATACTAAGTACCACTTCTGACAATATCTTTTAATTGCATTAGATTCTGTATTTTAGTTAATAACTTGTTTCTGAATTAATAACTTGTTTCTGAATTAAGTCCAAAATTACCACACCCCCAAGCAGTAGAATACATGTGCAGAGAAAAGACTTTCTCTTCTGCAAAGTGCTGTAAGATTTCAATATTTATTTTTTCTTCTAACTTGACAAAAGAACACCATTTCAAAGCTCTCAGTAATAGAAAATAAATTAGATTAGTCAATATTTGTCTGACAAAGTTTAAAGATTTACTTCTTTTATATTTTAAATAAATCAAATGCACCATATAATAACAATAAATTTATAAAGAAAAAGAAAAAAAAATGTCTCCCTTTAAAGTTTTAAAATGATGTGTCATATTATATAAAATTTCTCTTTTCCTAAGAAACAAAAGGACAAAAAAGTCAATTCACATTACAGAATGTTTTCATTTTAGAAGACTTTTTTCAATGTATATTCTAACAGAAAAATATTCTGTACAAATTTTCAAAACCTACCATGGAGGACCATCCATGGTATATTTTTATCCATATGCAGAGCCACTTTCATATTAAGAAAAAATACAATGCTTATTAATTATTTCGACCCTTAAATCGGGGTGGATCCTACCCCAAAATAACTAAATGTTTACGAATGTCCATAATAGATATTTTACTCTTGGTAGTTGCTGTCAGACTCACCAGCAGATGGTGCCTTGACTAAACCTCTACAGCTAAACAAAAGCTGAATATACTTTTTAGAAATATATTTAAGCAAATTCCCCCCAAATGTTCATTAATCTCCATTTCTTAATATCTGAAATGATTATGAACCAAGAGGCAAACGTGCTTTTTATTAAGAAAATGGATGTAAGCAGTAGAAGGTAATAGAACCATGAATCTTAAAATGGTAATCAAGCCATGCCAAAATTATGTTTGTTTGTTTGTTTGTTTTTTATCTGACAGAAAGACAAGAAAGACAAAATACACTGGATTAAAAGACTGGGATATATGCACAAGAATGTTAGTTGGGTTTCATCACGTCTAAATTGAGATAATGACCTTTAGAAAGGTGTTTTTTTGTTTGTTTATTTGTTTTGTTTGTTTGTCATAAATCTGGTGTGGATGAATGTATATGGAACAACAAGGCAGAATATAGCTGTAGAAACAGCCTTTTTTTTTTAAAGATTAAGATATTTTTGCAAAAATACTCTTTCAAAAATGCTGTTTGTAGAGTCTGGTGGCAGCCTGTTTCATGAACGAAGCTCACACAGCTGTCCTTTGCAAGGTTATTCCTTGAAATGTGTTGGTTAGAATATTACTTATACAATGTTCTTTACACACAGGTAAAATAGTGATGCTCAGAAGTAGTAGAAATTATTAGAAAAAGTTTTAAAAAGAATCAATGACAGAATTAGTGCCACCTTTATAAGAAGGAACTGTTTTCAGATTTTATTAAAATATCTACTTGAGAATAATGCTTTCACTGATCAAAATGTACACAAGCACTGAGAAATAACCCTTGCAGCAACTTGGAGGATGGTTTTGGAGACAAACCTAGAGTATGAAGAAAAACACTTCTCTAAAACAGTAAGCAGTAGTTTTAATCTCTGTGCAAAACAGGACAAAAGATCCTGTATAAAAGGCTGATGCATTTCAATTGTAGGTAAAATAATCCCCGTATGCCATACCCAACTTTAATTACCATTGCAAGATTGAATTAATATTTGTTCAGTTTTAGAAAAAGGCTGAAATAAGTGGGACATATATTAAAATATAAATTTATATTTATATCAAACTACATTATATGAAAATAAACTGTTTGTCCATTCCACTGAGTTTGTGCTACAAATCTGGAAGAAAAAGAGTAAATTCCACCAGAACCATATGTTAGAGATAAGCATGTCATAAGGAATGTGTCTATTCCTTATTCCTTTTATTATTATTATTATTATTATTATTATTATTATTATTATTATTATTATTATTATTACTACTACTACTATTTTTTTGTTTTGTTTTGTTTTGTTTTTCTTCTTATGTATGACAGCTTCTGTTTTGTCAGCTTCTAAAAAAGCATCTTAGTCCAGACTCATTTTGACACAATAGCTTTTAGAACCTAAGTTTGCAGGACAAAATATAGCCAGCTTTAAGGAAAAGTATTTATTTATGAGCTGCAAGTAACAGTTCAATAATTCAAGTCCATTAGTCATTTACTCATACCAAATTTAAGTCTATCCAAGGCAGATTTATTAATACAGTTCATAACAAACAGTAGTCACTTTCCACTTCTTAAATTTAAGAATTAACATTTGTAACAGTTGGGAAAAAAAATGCTGGAGTATGTACTGAGGGTTTTGGCATCTTTGTATCTTTTATATAAATGCCCCAAATCCTAAAATACATTTTAAATTAGAAGACCAGAAAGAAGTTTTAGATACTTTGTTTTGACAAATTTCTGAACTTTTGCAATTATGTAAAGATATACTGAAAAACACTTCTGGAGATTTTTTTTTCTCATTTTTGTTTGTGATTTTTATTTGTTGCAGGGTGGTATAAATTTATCGGCATCATTACAGCCCGTGATTCTTACTAGAGAATGAAGCAATTTCACCAGTCATTTTGTTTGCATTGCATTATTTTTAATATTCAGCTATTAACAGCTATTCAACGTTTTTTAGAGGTGTTAGAATGTTAGGCCATAATTAGCTCGATCATAGTGACTAGTAGTAATAGTGACTAGTAAGGGTGATTTTTAGCCACTCAAGCAGTTAAAGTAATCAATGGATCTCCAGTTTGGACATTGTATTTTAGTAGCTGATGAGGAATTCCAAAAGTCTAGAATCAGAATATAACAGCAGCAAGATAATGTGGTTGGAAGGTATTACTAAAACTGACATCATGTCTCTTACATCCAGACTTGTAGAGCAGCACTGTATCATACATGCCAGATTTGAACAGTGTTTGGAAAGGTGCTGGCATCATTACATGTTTGAAAGGAAGAAAAAAAAATCCCAGAAATTGTGGAATAATACATGTATTTCATAAGAAGCATGAAAAACCCACTATTCTATCTTTATCAGACTTCTCCGGTTCTTGCCAGGGCCAGCAGGGAATGGTTCCCAGTAGCAGGAAACCACAGCCAGTCCCTGAGAATTTCCATTCCATTAGCTCTCCATTACAGGAGAGGATCTGCCTAAGATTTTGTTAGTATTTAAAATATAAACAACGGATAATAATTAAAAAAGAAAGGCCTTTACATAGCAAAGAAATTGTTATCATCCCTTGGACTCCTTACTATTTCTGAATTCTTCTTCCAAACATCTGGAGAGATGAGTACCCATCTCAGGAGGATGTCTAAGCATTTTTTTTAGGTTTAAACATACAACTAATCACACTGTTTTCAATAAAACTACTATAGATGTAAGGAAATACATTAATGCATTTGTGGACTGAGTTGTAGGTAGTTTCTGTGGGTTCTAGTTCACAGCCTGCTTAACTCTGACATCCATATGAATTAACTAGAAAAGGAAAAAGACTAACTGAAAGGAAGGAAAGAAATTCTACATTGGTTCACATAAATTAACAATCTGGGCCATGAAGACAGTTTAGAGTCCTTATTTCATTTTCTGCCATTCTTAAAATGACCTATCATTATGGTGAAATGGAACCAGTGATGTATAACATGGAAAACTATAAATGTTGGTACTCCTAAGCATTATTTCAGCTGTCAATCTACTACGACTGGCTGCAAAGAGAAGACCACTGGAGGAAGATGAGTTGTTATGGTAACATACTAAAAATAAATATTGTCGTGGTTTGATAGAACGTGAAAGAAATAGTAATTATTAGTAATAATTATATTTAAAAGTGTCTGGTAAGAGAACTCATCTAATGAAATTCTTTAACACTGGGGAATGTGCCACAATCCACTTCAACCTCTAAGCAGAGTAAAGATGAAAAAAAAAAAAAAAAAGAATGAGTGGGAAAAAAAAAAAAAAGTTGAAATAGGATCAAGGTAAAGCTTATTAAGGTGTTATAGCAGCTGTAAATTTCCCTACGTGTTGTAGTTGCAAAATTTTAATTTCATTTTCATTGATAAAGATTGCTAAACCAGGGAAAGTCTAAGAATACAGGATCTATCCCATTAGTATGGTCACATAGCACTATTTTTTTCTATATCATGGGTTCTTCCCCCTCTGTCTTTCCTATTGATTACAGCGTGCTGTATTTTGTAGTGGAAAAATTATTGCAAACTTAAGGACCAGACTGACATTTAAAATACTTTTAAATTGAATTTCTGTAAGTTTTAGATGTATTTCCAAAAGCACTCAAATAAGCACAGTAACCTATTACTCCCATGAAGTGAGTGGGAAGTTACTTCTGAAGGGTAGATTGATGGGATTGGGTTTGTTTTTAACATTGCACTCTTTATGGCTAAATGATAAAAATAGGCTCCTGTGATTTTTTCCTAGTTTTCTGAAAGTCTCAGAAAACATAAAACTACCTTGGATGGATGAGGAGCAAAAAGAAACCCATTCTGTAATACTTTCTTTGCATTCTTTCTTCAGTTTGCTTTTAGGTCAGCATTCATAATGTCACTGTATACTAACAAATCTCAAATTGCCGAATAAGCAGTAAGTTGATAAAATGAGAAAACAAAACAAAACTACCAACAACCACATACGAAAACCAACAATTAAACAAACAAACAAACAAACGAACAAAAACAACATAACACACAAAACCAAGACAAACAAACAAACAAAAAATCATAATGGAAAGAGCTGTATGCTCCAGGAGGGCTTTTTCAAAACCACAACTACATTTTTGCGAGATCACTTAAAACTACAAGTATTTTACCATTCCTCTGCTCTTCCTGCCTCAAAATTACCAGCTGGCTTGCAGCTGGGGGATGTGCTGTCATGGAAAAGGTTTTGAGTGATGTTGTATGAAAACGTATGCCAACTTCATCGTAAAACCTTGTTTTAACCACCAGCCTCTCTGCTCTGGGAACAGAGGTGTCCATTCGGTGCCTACTGTCTGGGAGCTGGCAAGCAGCTCGTGATTGCCAGGCATCTGTCACTGGCATGAACAGGCAGTGAAAATGCACTGTCCAGCTCTGGATTCAGAGGCAGTTGGCTCCTATATTTATGGAGAACAGCTCTGCTTCCAATAAGAAATTATTCTGAAAAAATTTACCATCCCAGATCTCTTCATTTGAAGACAGACTGGCTGCTTTGAAAGGAAAAAAGCTCCAAGACTGATCCACTCTTACAGTGCCTATGAGCACTTAAATGGAAGATTTATGTTTAAATATATAGGCCACAAATTGAAGCTAGGCTTGCAGTACAGTACAAGGCATACAAGGGAAATATTTTTTCCCTTCTGAAACACCAGTCAAGGAGAAGTGCTAACACCATGGCTGCAGATCTGTGCAGAGGAGACCAGCACAGGTACAGGTGCCTTGCAGCATCCTCTGTGGTTGCTCACCCTGGTTAGAAGTGTGTTGAGTAAGAAAGAAACAAGGATTGCTGTATGGCCAGAAGAGCTGAATCCCAGCCCCATAACAGCACGTGGACTGTCCTCTCAAGCTGGACCAGCAATCTATCGTGGAAAATGCTTCTGCTGATCATGGCCCAGAGGGAGGCTTGACCCTGTCCTGCTCTACATCACACTGACACAGAGATCTTGCAGAATCACCAGTTTTGCTCCAGAGGCTGCTGGTAAAACCTGGTTCTGGTGCCCTGATAAAACAAAAGAAGCCCATAGCCAGAAACGTATGTCTAGGAAGGAAGGTCAAACATGCATGACTCTTGTGACATTTTCCCAGTTTCTGTTTTCATTTCAGAGAAGTCATCAGTTCTCATATATATAAAAGTAACTTTTTGCCTATGTAGACAGATATGGGACAAGTTTTGTCCAGTTTCTGATAGGGTGGAAACATCGCTGGAAACTTTTAGTTTGCATTGAGCAGATGACCTGAAACATATTACTTTTATGCATGGACATAATGGAATGAGGATTCACGTATGTGAAATACAGTTCAAAACTGGTCAGTGTTCTCCTGGCCTTTGTCCATGTTCTAACCAAAAATGTTAATGTGTTTATTAATTTATAGTAAAACAAGTAATTGCCAATTTTTGCAAGAGAAAAAAATCATTTATTTAATTATTTAATATTTAAAATATTTATTTATTTATCTATTTTTTTGATTCTCATCTGAAAAAAATTTCAAAGATATTACAAGTGGTTTCCAAACAAATGTTTAGGGGAAAGAGTATTACATTTTATAAAGCAGCTACATTATGTGATATGCTCTCTCTTTACACTTAGTGTGATTTCCTGTTCTTTAAGAGGGGGCAATACTAATACTTCATCAACTAAGATTGGAATTAATTATTAATAGCAGCGTTGTTAGTTATTAGTAATGGTAATATCTAATGCTAAAGATGAGTAGGATTCACATCAGAAACTAAGCTACATCTCCTAGAGCAAAACAGGCTGTAGCTTTTTTGTTTATTTATCTCTTTATTACTAATTAGTGATGAACAAGATTCATCATGTTATCAGTGGCTAGACTGAAGCACCAAAGGATTTGGAAGAAGCAAAAAACAGATTTTTGTCACAAAGACGTGTGCAACTGTAACCCATTTAGAAGAGCTAGATCCTCAATGACTATAAATGAAGGCTCCCTCACTATCTGGCAAACCACACGTTTCTGACTGTGGTCCCACAGGGCTCTTTAAGGCCTCAGAGATTGCTCCCCAGGTGCCAAGCAATCCTACTGCAACCTTGTCATTTTTAGTTGTAGAGTCCCACACCTTGACCTCAATTTGGTCCCATATTTCAGAATCATAAACTGTCTGATTGTTAATAAAGAGAATAAGCTGTAAGGTTACCAGGACAGTCTGTTTCTAAGGAGGTATGATTCCCCATAATGCGCAACTGCTTACCAGCGAGGGGCAGTTTTGTGTGCGAGTGCACTTCTCTCAGCTTGAGCTTCTTCCCAGCTCCAGTGCGCCTATTTTCAGCGATTTTCTGTACGAGCTTCTTTGAGTGGTTTGCTGCGTCTGGCTGAACCTGTCTTTATGAGGTGATCAGTGTGCCTGTTCCTGTCCTGGTCTCTGTTCCGCTATCCTGTTCCTTTTCATTCTTTCTTCCTGCTTCTTTGTTGATGACATAACTTCATCGTGTTGCCTTTTTTATCTTGAGGACAGGCTCCCCTCTTATAACCTTCTCCCCACAGCAGTCCTTTTCAAAAACAACTTTTCATTGGTCAAACAACTTTGAATATAACAGCAACAGCAAACACTCAGCAACTTCCATGTCTTAATGGCTGGAGAACAAGCAACTTGAGACTGCATGCTCTCTCCTGAATCACCTTTCTTTGTTCCCTCTAAACTCTTTTATGTTCCCGATGGCCTCATCGTTAAGGGTCTGATGTTATCATCAACCATGGGGCTTGCCAACCCCCATGACCACACTCCCACATCTCCCCCTTCTTTATTAATATCAACCATCTTCTCGACACGAATTACCACTCCATATATAACATTCTATTAAATTCATATTTCTGGAGTTGTGGCATCTACAGTCTCAAGGGGAAATAAATCTCAAGAATGTTACACCAGTGAGTAATACAGCAGTTCAGAAAGTGGACGAGCTTGAAAATATTGATTAAAACAAATTTCAAATGTTAACACGCAATGCTTACTTTCCCTTGGACTAGTAAATGAACAAACAAACAAACAAACAAAAAATCAAAACTCCGATTGTCTGTGTAGCGTTCTATAAAAAGCAAAATAAATAAATAAATAAGCACATGCTGGCAAGCCAAATGAGCCATTACCAGAAGATGGCAGTGATGTCTTATTACAGCTGTAGTCACCATGCCATTTACAAGAATAACCTAATTGCTGTGTTGTTATATTATAGTTTAAAAAAAAAAAAAAAAAAAGGACACTGGTATAGTCAAACCAATTATCTCCTGATATCTGTAGCAGTCTATCCAACGTAATTTTTTTTTCAGTAATTTTCAATTCTGTTATTTTTATTTTTAGACTAAGGTTGGTTTTGGAAATCAGCCAAGCTCTAACAACAGGAATAGCATTTTAATTACGGCATTAACAAACAGTTTGACACACCTTAAGTTCGATTACTTCCAAATCAGAAAAATATGGTTGGAGGACATTTTCCTGTCATTCACTAGGTCTGGACAAATTTTATTTGCTTCAGTTTTATGCTAATTTAAAGGATCTGTGAAATAATAACAGAAAATGTATTGAGGATAATTTTAGCATAAACACTTTTATTTTATTGTATCCACCTGATGTCTGTATGTATAAGTGCCCAGATGCTAGACCACGAAGTGTTTCATTAGAGGGGAATTCCCTAACCTCAGCAGAATGATATTTCTCTTGCAAAATGCCTTTAATTTCATGTAGCAATGAGATCCTGACAGTCATTCTCTATCCCAGATGATGCAATGAACTATAAAGAGAAAATCAAGGTTTCTGTTTTTAATTTCATAGGTCACAGAATTATACCATCTAGAAAAAGGCAAATGAGTGATTTGTGGAAGGTATGAAGTGTCTTTTGCCATAAAGCCTGTCACCCTTACACACTTCATTGTGTCATCAAGAATGAGAGTGCCTGCTACTGCCAGCACTGGTGTGAACTGAAAGCTTTTCAGACCAAAGGTGATGCTGCTTATCAACAATGTAACACTACTAACAGGATCTGCCTATCCATTTTTTTTTTTCTTAGAAGAATAGAGGTTTTTAATTAGAGCTGTACAAATGAACTTAAACACTGTTATTTGTAATGATACTGATTAAGTGCTTTTCTTTGCCAGTTACAGGTTCTCTAAGCTCCCTTTTGCTATGCAAATGTGAAAAACCTTAGCAATGGATTGGAAGCGCTGATTCTCCTAAAGTCCCCTAAGCAAAATGAACACTGAGCTGCCATGTCAAGCCTGTTAAGTCATTTGAAGGAATTTGGGAAGTCAGCACACTTGGGGTAATTTCCTGGCAATTCATCTATAATGTCTACTGCCTATTCCAATTTCTGACACATAGATATATTATACCCAACTGTGATCAGCCTGCATAAACAGTAAACTCTCTTGAAAACATAGAATTAAATGAAAAATTCTTTCTTAGTAGTTTTAGAAAGGTAGATAAATCATACTGAACCTGAAATAAGAGATGATCAGATGTTCAATGCCTGAATACCTGTGTATATTTTTATCTAAGAACAAAATGTAAAATGTGTCAATAATGGAACAGTATTAATTATTTAAATTACTTAAAAGCATTTGCCAAATAGCTATAACCTAAAGTAATTATGCTGCAAAATTAATATTAATATTTCTCTAAAACAATCTTGTCCAATTAATTTATATAAAAAATATGTATATTCTTTCCAAAGTGTGTAGGATTTCTCTTGAATTTACTGTGCTGATGGTGCATATTTTAAATTATGCAGCTTTCTAAAGTGAATAGATGTCACAGAAAACATTTTAAAAATAAATAAATAAATAAAGGGAATTTGAAACTTTTAAAAGATCAAGGGCAATAATTCAAATTCAAATGTGTTGGGTCTGTGATGCTGGAGTCACCTTTTCCCTGCAGCAGCCCACACAGTGCTGTACTCTGCACTCGTAGCTGGAACAGCACTGATATCACTCCAGTGTTGTGTCTATTGCTGCATAGTGCTGGCACAGCATCAGGACTCCTTCCAAGCTCCCAAGAGCCAGCAGGCTGGGGGTGGGCAAGTGATGGGGAGGGGACATTGCTGGGGCAGCTGACCTAAACCAACCAAAGGGATATTCCATAACACCTGATGTCACACTCAGCAATAAAAGGGGGGGCTCTCGTGGGGGAGGGGGCTGTTCCTCCTGAACAACCACTACGCGTTTGAGGCCCTGCTTCCCAGGACGTGGCCGAACACCGCTCACTGATGGGAAGTAGAGAATAATTTTTCCTCTCTCTGTGCTTCTGCGCGGACTGATTGCTTCTTTTGTCTCTGTTTTTTCCTCCCATTCCCTTTCCCTTTAATTAAACCTTTCTTATCTCAAACCTCGAGTTCTCTGTGTTGTATTTTCTCCCCCTTCCTCTTTGAGGAGAGGGGGAGTGAGAGAGCGGTTGTAGTGGAGCTCGGCTGCCCACCTGAGTAAAACCAGCACAGATGTAGGTCACATAAAATTTAAAGTTCAATGGAACACTCTGAAGGCTTCTAAATACCTCTCAGTGGGAAATCTGTGAGTGAGTAGGACTGCAGGTCCTCACCATGTGGAAATGTTTTTTTCTTATGAACTCATAATTCTGAACTCCAGAACACTCATATGGCCCTAAACACTTCCCCTTTCATCAGTGTCTGAAGATATGAAGTTCTGCTGGGCTTCTCATCAGCAAAATTACAGAAACAACACATACCCAAACAACTACACAATAATTGCATAAGCTTTGATCCATTAAATTTATGAAGTTAAGAAAAATGTATGGATATACTTTTTTAAAAGTGAACAGAACAGTTTGGTAGTTGAAGGAAGGCTGCTTTAGAAAGTTAGAGGCATCTGCACTATTCGAAATAGGGAACACTTCCTTTACAAATATTTTAATAGATTATAGCTTTCCTCAGACTATTGAAACTAATATTAATACTTTTTTACCATAATTAATGTATTTCAGATCCCACTTCAAGACTTTCATTTTCCTCCATCACTGTAGCTATAGTGATTGAAGCCATACAGGTTCCTTCATACAGCCCAAAGTCTGGTGAAGTAATCCAAAGAATCATCCCCTCTATTCTTCCTTTCCTTTAATTTTCCTCCTCTTTTCAGATTTCAGACTATTTCCAATCCCAGGATAGAAAAGATTTATTTTTTTTTTGTATTTTTTTAAAAATAGAACTACTAAAAAATTATCAGAATTCTACAGATCACAAACATTTATTTGTAGGTCTTCTTCACTGAGATAATTAGAACTTCTCATTCTGGATAATGCTTTCCATTATGATTTCTTTGTTAGAGAAACATACCCATCCTATTCTGGTTGCAACTGTCAGTGATGTCATTCTGAAGGAAGAAAACTTAAGAGTAATACTTCGATGGTTGCACATAAACTCAAATCAGATCAAAATAGTCTCTGGCTGGGATAATTTATACCAGTTTCTACTGTTACTTTGTCTAATAAAACAATCAAATGCAAAGTTCACTCTCTGATGACTGAAAAATTGGATTGTGCAGAAAAAAAAATTTGGCAGAGAAAAACACCTCAGCTGTAGGCTATAAAGGAAAAAGGAACATAGAAAAGGTCTCTGTTAAAAGAAAAACAGTCACTGAAGAATCATTTTTACATTCTGGAGACCTCTTTTGAAAAATGCTGACCCTGGTAACTGTGCAGACAAAGAATACACTATTAGTGAGCATTAACTTCAGGACTGCAGCCAAGGGACAGATATTAGAAAATGAATAAAGCATTAAAAATCTCTTTCTCTCTCAAGATTGTAGAAATATAATAGCAAATTAATTAAGAGGAACCATACAATCATATGCTATGGTTTTGTCAACACACAATCTTAGAAGGGTTATATGAGGTCAACATTTGGATGCAACCCTTTCTTGGGAGCATCTGGAACATCAAGACCAAACTTAGATGACAGACCAAGAACATCACTCAATAGTATCAACTAGACGTGATCATCTTTTGGGACGGTCTCAATTCTCTGTTCTTTAGGCTGTTTAAATGAAAGTGTAAGCCAAGTTTTACAGTGGAAATTCATGTGCACTGAAGAGAAACAATTACTTACTTTAGTAAGAGAGGGCCTACTAAAGAGTAGCATACTAAAAGTTGAAAATGAGAAACTCTTGATGGTGACATTTACTGGACAAACTCCCAAGGTAAATAGTGAGGCAGACCTTTCAATACAAATCTGGGCTGCATAAATTTTATATATATATATATATATATAATTTATATATTATATATATAAAGAGAATTACAGAAATATTTAGAAATGATAATTGGTTCATGACAAGGTATCAGCCCATGTTCCAGGAAAATGTCTCTGTCATTTGTTTGTCATTTGTTTCCATTATGAATTTAAGCAAATATCTTAGGAGGTCTCAGTGTAGTGAAGTGTTGTGCAGGAGAGTTCAAGCTTGTGTTCTGGGACCATAGTAACTGTAGGCACAAACCTCAATCTAAACTGAAAACTCAACTGGAATCTGCTTTCTTTATTTATGTAGATTTATGATTTGAATACAATTTATATTACCTAGATTAATCTCTTAAACTCAGATTCTTCTCTAAGGTTGTTTTCTAGACTCTGGCCATAATCAGTGGGAAAAGAGAAAAATACTGTTCTAAAGGAGAGTCTGCTATTTGTGTTTTTAGACATTATCTGCTGTCTTCCCTCCAGACATATGTGTTTCTCTCTAAAAACTTTAGAAGAAGCTTGATGAATATCTTAGGCTAGGCACATAAATTTTTGATGATTAATGTGAACATGACTCTGATCCATGGAAAAATTTCTGTTCTTCACAGAAAATATGGATGTGTGCTAGACAACCTCATAGGAGCTCTTACTTCAGTATGAAAGCTATAGATGGGTTATATACAAAAACTACTAAGACCAATGGAAATGTATCCACTGACAGGGATAAAATAATAATCTTGAAGGAACATTACAATAGCATAATTTTATCACATGTTGCTTGTTGTTTTGTTTGATTATTGTTTTTGTTTGTTTACTATCAATATTTTATTTTAGTACAAAAAGTCATACTACATGCACAAAATATTTTAAGTTGCTATTTTAAAAGCAGTCAATGGTCTGTCACTATACCTGCCATTTGGTAGAAGTCTTTAGTGTGGTAGCTTTCACAACTACACTAGTGCTGTGTGTCTATGATGGCTACAATGCTGTAGTCACCGTAATGACTTGAAAGCAACAGGAGGATAAATTTTCAGTCAGCCTTCTAAAAGGCATTACTTCTTTCTGTAAACCGTGTTTCAGCTATACCTTTTGACTTGGAAAAAACTGACCAGCATGAAGAATGATAGTATAGGCAGGATTTTTTATTTTATTTATTTATTTATTTTTTGACTGAATCCACTGTTTGGTTTAATGAGGAAGACTGCCATTGTTTGAATTGTTACAAATCAGTTTGACAGCTAATGAAAAAATGGAAGAAAAAATCACTTGGCTCCTCTTCAGTTCGCTCTCTGATGCTTTTTAACCAGAGTTATAATAGTATCCCGTTTCCCTGACCTGTATAAGGAATGTAGGCTGAGTTACTTTTTCATTTTAAAAGTCAAAGATTCCTGCTGGTAATAGCAGCTTTTCTGCCCTTTGAAGTACAGATAACAGAAAATATTAGATTTACAAAAGCTCAGCAACATTTATTAAATTTTAGAAGCCTTCCTTCTAAATACACAATATCCTTTAAAAACTTGATCTAAGGGGGATTATGAGAGATAGAGTACAGTAAGAGAAGAGAGACTGCTGCCTGGTGTAGTTCAGAAGCAACAATGAACACACTAAAGAGTATTTTGTTCAAGTGATTTTCATTTGCTGCTTTATTAGTCATTTTTAGATACACTATGCAGTTTGAAACTGAGAACAGTACTAAATCTGACAAGATATATACATCTGCTAGAATTGATCTACCAATCTGTGGTAGATCATTAACTTGGTGTCCCAGCTCTCTAGTCCCTACATAGTACATACAATTTTTCCTTTTCTGGAACAGATGATAACAAACAGGCAGAGGGTCACTCTTAGAGGCAGAAAGGATAGTCTCTTCTGAACGCATTTTTTGGAGGAAATTCAGTAATAATATTTCTCTTCCTGTTTATATATATAACTGAGATTAAAGGAGGGTTCATACCCCTTTTCAGAGAGGTAAGAAGTGCAAAAGTAAAAACACTTCTGTATTAATAAACAATAGGAATAATGCTTAGGTGGGTACTGGTCTTCTAAGTGAGATTAAGGACTAGCAATGATAAGCAATACACTCTTCAATTAATGCATGTTTTAATTTTATATATTAATATAAATAATATTTATTTTAATAAATAAATAATAATAATAGTTAAGATAACTATAATTAGTTAATTAATTAAGTTAAATAAGTTAATAGCTAAATAGTTAAATAATTAGAGTTTTCAGATTCTAACCCATGTAGGGAAAGTGCACAAACAGGCACATTATCTACTAAAACACCTAAGACCCTGAAAGCCAAATGAGATTTTCTCCTGTTCATTTCTCACTCCTCAGGAAAAGTCCCACATTTGTAGCGAAAAAAAAAAAAAAAAAAGGTAAAGAGGCAGAAATCAAAGCTCTGAGGAGAAGAGGAAGATATGGAATAGGCATTCTATGCAGAAGAAAGATACAAAAGTGTATGGGCACATCCTTTTCATGCTCTTGCTCAGCTAAATAAGCAATAGAATATTCCATTTTATTTGATGTTGAAATATCCCTTCCAAGTTATGTTTTACTTCAATGTATGTCAAAATGTTATCAACCCTAGGTATGAGTATTATGTAATTAAATTGCCTGAGTCTGTGATATGATGATTCCACCTTCCAGCCTTTGGTTTTTCTTTGAGAATTTAGGGTAAATTATTAATTTAATTTATTATTAATTTAATTTTAATAATTATATCATTATTAAAATAGAGAAGAAGAGAAGATGAACAAAAGTCTCTCCTAAAACAATCAGCAGCTCAGCCATGATGTGGTATACAAAATGTGTATTCTAATGGAAAGGATTTTTTTTGTGTGTGTGTGTGTGTTTTGTTTGTTTGTTTGCTTGTTTATTTTGTTTTGTTTTGTGAGGGAGAGGGGACGAATAGTCTTTGGACAATTTGGAAAATCTTACAGTCAGGTCTACTTTCGTGTAAACTTCATTATATAAGCTGCATCAAGATTTAGAGCAAAAAAATACAAGGAAAGAAAACTACAATGATGGAAACTGTTCACTAACTCTTTTATTAAGAGTGTTTATTAATACAGCAGTTCAAGGTAATTGACTGATGTAAAATTACTCCTGAATACAACTTTCAGAACACTTCCATTTCAGGTGAACCAGATGCCTAGTGCATATGTGGATTTCCCTAGGTGACCTGCTTATGAGTACTTGACACCAGCAATGACATTTAGAAAATTTTAAATTAAAAAATAATGAATACAGAGCATTCATTATACCTGTGAGGCTTATACTACATGTGTTAGGGAAATAGCTGTAAATGTAAAGTAATTCTTAAGTCTTTTGTCTGTCATCTCCATCTCTTTAATCAATAAAGTAAGGATTTCTAGTGTTTTGCCAGTGTGTCCCTGATATCTGTGTAAAGTTCTGTAACTAGACAACTATAGTTATGGTTTCTGGCCAGCCTTAGATCTAAAGAAGTATTTTTTTATTTTTTTTTTCTGGGTAATTTTTTCCATGGAAGAACCCTCGCTCCTTCCAATCCAACACAGGCTTATTTGAATGGAAATTTGAATGGCACATTCTGCTTGGCTGAGCAATGGGATATCTGCCAATGTGTGTACAAATGATCAAATTGAGCATGACAAAAAGAGCATACATTGCAGTTTATTCACAGTGTGTTAAAGTTTGATACACACAATTTTTCATTACTTTTTTTTTTTTTTTTTCAAATTCAGACTTTTCTATATTTATTTATTTATTTATTTTAAAGCATTGGCAGATATTTGAGCTTTATGATTATACTTCCCTTTAAACTACAACTTCTGTCATATATACAGAGAGTTACCTGGACAACAGTCTTACCATATCTGAATGACTAAACACTGTTAACAAATCTGTTTTAATCTTTACACCAGATAAATTTAATCTAAGGGTCAGCATGGACATTTAGACATGAAACTGTAAGACTTTCTGATTTATTGTCTCACAACTCCGAATTGTACTCTATCTCTGCCTTGAAGTAAACATCTTTGAATGTAGTTTATAGGTAATTTGGAGTCCTGTGATGAATTCCTCAACTTCTAGTAGATGCAAAGAACTGTAACATTCCCAATCATTTATAAATGTTACACTGTATTGAAGCTTTAATTAGAACTAAAGTTATGTGAACTTTGAACATAACCTAAATGTGTTTCAAAAAATAAATCAAGGGCAAAGTACAAAGCTATGTGCAATTTTCTTGTATCTCTTACTTTTATTTATTTATATATTGGTATAGTCAACACATTTGTTCCATTCCTCCACTCTGAATTACACAAAGACATTTTCCAAACCAGGTGTCCATTTTGCCTTATAACTAAACAAATCTAAAAGTAGAACACAAAGGAGAATACAAAGCTTAACTTTTTTTTTCTTTAAATATTTTCTGAAGGAAATTATCATCAGGCTTCTTTTGTATTATGCTTTGTAGCATGAATACAGCAAGAATATTAACTTATAATAATGTTTCACTTCAGAAATTTATAATAAATTTACCAATTAGAGAGCTGAACAGCATACTTGTAGTAAAAAATGGTCAGATGAATTACAGTCATCATTATTAGAACTAGTGCAATTTCTTTAGTGGTTTTTTTTTTTTTTTTTTTTTTTTTTTAATAATTCATCAGATCATATATGCCATCTGGGTGCATTTCATGTACAGAGTTCAGTACTCTGAGCTGAAAGCTACAGCTACGTTATCATGACCTGTCATCTAAATAGTTATTGTGCTCTTGTTAACTGATTTGATTGTCTCAGCTTTATAAACAACTGCAGCTTTTAGTTAGGAAATTAGCTGGCAAATGAACCAATGAGAAAAGAAGATTAAAGTATTATTGGTTAATTGTTTCTGAAGTTTCAAAATTTCTGAGGATAAAAAAGTATTTATTTATTTTTTTTTTCTAAAATGTCCCTTTTTTCTAGTTTTGTTCATTCTTTTTCATCTATCTTCCTTACACATATGCCATATAAATGTAGTAAGCTGTGCATATGGACTTGCCTCCTACTGGTTCATCCTCCTCTTTCTGGTTTACTCCTTCATACTACTATTTATGCACAAAATGACACTAACTGTGACACACTGCAAATCAATCATTTCCTCAGTCTCATACTTGCACCTGCTTTCTGTTAGTTAATATTCCAGATTTCAAACAAAAATACCAAAATATGAAATATCGACACCATCTTCATAAAAACCCATATAGAAAAGGACTTAAATATGGACTAATTTAATCACTGTTAGCAAGCATGCTCATGAATATATTTTCAATAAGTTCTTTCAATAAGTTCTTACAGAAATATTTGGATAAGATTAAGAAAAGAACATATGTAAGCTGTTTAGAGAAGAGCATTTTGTATCTGTCATTTTATGTAATATAAACATAAGCTGAACACTGGAGGAAATTTTCTGAGGAGGAGATTGGCACTGACACTATTTCCCAAAGAAAATTGAGCATAAAGACTTAAGAGATTTAAAATTGGATTAAATAAAATAAAATCTCTAGGCAAAAATATTGCAGTGACACAGAGAGAAAATATGTTTAATAGGTCTTGTTCCATCTTTCACCTCTGTGCTTTCTTGATTGTTTATTTCTGCCTAAGAAATTTTAAAAAGCTCTTCTTTCTCTTCTCTTCTCTTCTCTTCTCTTCTCTTCTCTTCTCTTCTCTTCTCTTCTCTTCTCTTCTCTTCTCTTCTCTTCTCTTCTCTTCTCTTCTCTTCTCTTCTCTTCTCTTCTCTTCTCTTCTCTTCTCTTCTCTTCTCTTCTCTTCTCTTCTCTTCTCTTCTCTTCTCTCTTCTCTTCTCTTCTCTTCTCTTCTCTTCTCTTCTCTTCTCTTCTCTTCTCTTCTCTTCTCTTCTCTTCTCTTCTCTTCTCTTCTCTTCTCTTCTCTTCTCTTCTCTTCTCTTCTCTTCTCTTCTCTTCTCTTCTCCTCTTCCTCTCTCTTTTTTTTTTTTTTTTATAAACAAAATTATTCTGTTCTCTAAAGCTAAATGATTTTATCTGATGGGTAACTCAAGAGCTTTGAGTTAGTGCTCTTGAGGTGGCACTTGAATGATGATAAAACAAAATGGAGTAGCAATTAAATACATTTTAAGGATAATTACAAAAAATGTGATTTTAATTTAAAACATATTTATGCCATCCTAACAAAGTCATATTAATTCTGAAGAACACTAAACATTGTCTACTAAACTTATTTATTAAAGACTTAAATTAAACAAATAATATTTCCAGATGATCCTTTGAGGTCTCTTCCAACCCTGGTTCTTTTATGATTCTATGACTCTATTAGCAAATATTGGCGATTTATATGCATTTCCCCTTAAATTTTGTTGAGATCTGGGGAGACTACTGTTTTAGGTCTTTGCACAATACCTAACACAACTGAGTTTTATTCCATCATTCATTTCTATGTCTACAAATTCAGAAGAAACAGTGACCTAACCTACCTTGCTAATAGAAAATTTAGCAAAGTGAAGCCTATGCTTCATTTAGTTTCTAAAAAAAAAAAAAAGAGAGCAGAAATCAGTTCACGTGTGTAGGGAAACAAATGTAATAATAAACATGAGTCATGACCTTAAGAAGAAGCAGATCTGTCATTTATTTCCAGATAAGAAATTACAGGATGAATTGATGAAAATAATAACATAAGGGAATTTAGTAATTCTACCAAGAGATTCTTCTCATGTCATGTAAAATTAAAAACAAGGAGTCAATCAGTACAGAAAAACAATAAATAAATACAAACACTGTGGTTTTGTTATTGTTTATTTTCTTCTCTAGCTTCATCTCTATTCAAAAATTGTGCTAATTAAGTAAGCTGATTGAAGTGTAGTCAAACCTATGCAAGCTCTTTACCTGTAGCAGTTGAACCCTCTTCCAAATTGAATTAACTGAGTTATTTGAAAATAATTAAAGCAAAGGCTTGACTTGTTTATATGTATCTTTTATTCAATTAGTGTAACTTCTCTAATATTGGCAAGGTTTGAAATGCAACCTATAAGACATGATCAACACTCGAGATGATGTACTAGCTGTTTCCTGAGTTCACAAACAATGAATATATCAAATAGACATTAAATAATTAAGAATAAATAACGGTTAGTTTTTCCTGAAGTCAGATGATTTCAGATGTACTTCTAGTGTGCAAAAGATAGGGTTATTCTGTAAAGAAGTATAGAGGACTGAAACTGAAAGGGATAAAGAACCAAGAAGAATATTTTTGAAGGGTAAATGGCGGGAAGAGCAAAGAAGAACATCCTTGCCAGACATTAGGATAAAGACAGTGGGGACAGCTTTTGACATCTGAGAAGGCTAAAGAAGTACCAAAGACAATGGGTTCAGTAACACACTTGGAGAATGAAATTAAATTTTACTCCAAAATATGGAGTAAAAAAAAAAAAAAAAAGTGTTATTGATTTTTTTTTCCCTGTTAATTTGCCTATATGAGGGACATAATAAAGAAACAGGAATAAGGAGAATTAGATAAGCTATTAATATATATATTTATTTATTATTATTATTGAAGTTAAATTCACTTTAGGATGTTATTAATTAAGACAAGTAACTGTGAGGTTCTTGACTTCAATAAAGATACACTAAAAATCCATCAAAGCTGAGGGCTTGGTGACTTTTACACAGTTATTGGAATACCCTGGCTTTAATAAAATGTTTGATTTTTTTTTTTTTTTTTTAATTTGATACCTCTTTCTGTGACTTCCTTGTCTAGTTTCAGAATCTGACTTGTTCTGTAAGACAAGGGCTGTAAAGACAGCCACCAACCAGCAACTGTCTTTGCAACAGTTCTGATTGATTTACTCACTTCTATACCATTTGAGGAATTATTGTACGTATTTGAACTTACTCTGTCTTGTCTGTTTAAGCCTTTTATGCAACTTTGATACTTAAATGGATAAGGAGCCTTTCAAAGCTGAAATTCCAATAAAGAAAGCTATCTTTAATTTTGTTTTCACATCTTTGCATCTCTTTGCATCTGGAGAATGGACTTAGGTGTGTGGATTTTTCTTTCACTTCTATAAGTTTAGACAAATCCTTATAAAAAATCCTTATGAGATTTATTTATTTATTTGTAAAGACAATAATTGCAATGTTCTTCTGCCTAAAAAAAAAAAAAAAAAAAAAAAAAAAAAAAAAAAAAAGAAGCCCGAAGCCCTACAAGTAAACTGCAATAGCTGCACACCTTCATCCTGGTGTACAAACCATGAGATCAACGAATGAAGTGAACACAGTTATATATAAGAATGGAAAGTGAAATGATTGCTTAAGTCATGCAGTAGTCTAAGTGCTGTAAGCAACCTCAACTCTTCCTGTTTCTCCAGTGAATCCTTTACCTACAAGTCTTGGTTTTCACAGTATGGAGTTACATGAAATACAGAAGGAATGTGCATCTTGGCACTGAAACATTAGATATTTTAAATGGGATATTAGAGTATATATACCAAAGTGCCCCAAACTGGACGATTAAGTCTACAGTGCTTCCTTTTATTGTCAGTGGAGAGCCGTGGAGTTCTATTCTACATGTTGGCTCATTTTAAGATAGATATCTGAGATAGATCAGATGCATTAATCTCCTTCTTTTCTCTTTGATTATTCAGAAGTTGAATTATGACTGACTGAGACATCAAAATATACCTCTTAGGTATGAAAGATCAAGAGAAATCCTACTGCATAAGTTTTGTTTTGGAAGGCTTCTTCACATCTGTAAATGTCAGCAGTACCTGTTCACACATACAGGTGATTTAGTGCATTTAACCACAAGCCACTTACACCATGCATTTGCGAGGGTGACACCTCTCCTTCCAGGAACATGTGGCTGTTAACAGAAATAAAAAACAATGGATAAAGATCAGTTTTTGCCAACTAAACATCATTTTGTTTTCTCTTCATCCCAGTGATTTTAAGTGGAGTCATTACCAAATGAAATCAGAAGGATATCACTGCAATCCCTTCACAAGAAGACTGCTATAAAACAAAGCCATTGAGAGTCTTATGAAAAGTAAAATCTCTCTCCTCCCTACTCTGCTGTAGTGCTGTCTGTACTGAAGCAACGTAACTCCAACAGTAATTGCACAATATGTTACTGTATTAATGTTACCCTGAATAAGGGTGATTACATTTTAAAAAGTCTTTAAAATAGCATATTTTCCTGATAATCTCTTATAATAGTTTTGCTTTGCCATCTGTCTAGCTAACTCATGATTCTTTGTTAAAGGCAAGGAATGTAAGGAGATGCAGATGGCATCAGAATCCAGGATATCTACAAAGATTTGCATGAACAGAACAAGCAGCACATGGATAAGGTTACCACAGAGTGGATTTGCATACCAAATAGCAATAGAAAATGGGAAAAAAAACAAGAGACTGCATTACGTATTTGGTATATGCTGTGATCACACTAGGCTCTGGTGTTTCATGTGCATTAGGGCATGTATATCATATCAAATATTAAATGCTTGTAGAAACAACAGAAGGTACTGAAAGATACCTTTGCTTCCTGGAGTTCCTCAGATGCCCTAAGGGGCAAGAAGAACACTGGAAATCTGCTAACACAGTCAAAAAACAAAGTTAATACATTGTTCTTTTAAGAAATGTATTATATTTAGAGGATTTTACCCAGTAGGATTTCAAGCTGTTATAGCTTTATGAAAATTAATATTGTTATGTGAATGGAAAATGTAGTAGCCCAATAATTAATTAAATAAATATTTTGCTCTATTTAATTGGTTCTGTTACATAGCTACAGATAGACTAAGCACTCTATTTCCTGCTAATACATTCTGATTGTTTTTCTTATTGTTTAAATAAGAAAATAAATTGGAGTTTTTTGATATTCCTGAGAATTATAGGTTTCTATTGCAATAAAAAAAAGACCACACTCTTTACTGGACCCCATTTTCCAGGGAAAGCATCATTTATTTCCATTTTAGAATGAATATATTCTAGCTAACTAAATATTTATTTATTTATTAGTTTTACTAATGAATAAACTGATTTAGTTAGAAATAAATATTGTATTTTATCTACAATAAAACACTGTGGAAGGTTTCTTTCTAACTTTTTTTTCTCCATGATGTAACAAAATATATTATTTTAAAGATAATAAATTTGCTAATTGTACATATATTTATATGTACAATCTATAAAGTTAATAGATTTACTGTCATAAAAAATCATACCTAAAGAAAATGAAGAACTTTTAGCAAAGCTAGGTTCTCTCTGGATCTTTCTGTTTTCCAGGATAGTTTCTAGCTAGATAAACTAGCTCTATGACAAGACAAAAAATGTCACTAGTTAGGAAAAAAAAATTAAAAAAAAAAATCTTAAACTGTTGGGATCCCTTGAGAGTCTGCTGTTACTGAAGTTTTTAATTTTCCTTCTATCACTGGTCTTGTACTGAGTATGTTGCTGACCATTATGTTTTTCTAGAACACTACTTGTGCACCTACTAGTGATCCAAAGTTTACTCTAATTGCTTAAAGAATATTCTGAAGAGATATTTTGCCTAACACAAAAGATGTTCACTTAACTGGTAACTGCTTATTTGCATAAACTTGTTCCAAAAAAATTATGAAACATTAATTTTTTGGCCCCTTTTTTTTCGGTTTGTTTGTTTTGTTTTGTTTTGTTTTAATGCACCCGCACATGCAAGTCTGTTGCTGCATCCTTTTCACAAGAATTATCTCTCCATGCTCAACAGACCTGTTAAGTTTCCTCCTCTGTAACGGAATTCCTTGTGGCATTACCTTACCATTCCATCATTGTGTACAACCAGATATGTACCAACTGTACCAACTATGTTGAGGTAGTTCAATCAAATTGATGTGAACTTTGAATGTTTATCAGATCATGAGCACTTGAACCTATTGTGACACTTCTGGTATGCTTTTCAACCTTCTTTTGCTCTTCAGTGATATATGCCAATGTTCAAATCAATAGCTTCTTTTTAGTTCAACAGAAAGGTATACTTCTATCTGATGTGTTTTTGCCAGAGCACTTGAATGTATTCATAAAGACATTGTGAACAGCTTGCAAAGATGTTATTTTCATCACAGTTCATAAGATAGATGCAAATCAAACATTCACAGTATAGCCTTGTATTTTTTTCCTGCTTTGAAGATCCACATGGACATCCGTAAACAACTTTTACTCTGGCAAAAACAATTTTCTGCATGGATTTTCTTATCTGCTTTAGACATTCTTGTCTGAACTAAATACACTTTGAAGTGAGTATTAGTATTTATTACCTAATAATAATACCCATAAAATAATTATGATGCACGTATGCGCCATGACACTCAAATTTAAATTCTTAAATTCTGCTTCAAAGATCTATCCTATTAACCTCTGATCTGATAATATTTAAATTAAAAGGAGATGCTTATCAGTCTTTATATGATATAGTTCCACTAGGTTCAGGAGAGCTACCTGGTGATTTTATACCTGGTGATTATTTGACCCTAGAAGAAAAATAGTTACAAAAGATATAATTAATGAAAAGGTAAAAATAAGGTCAGGTAAAGCTGATTGTCTTCCCTTAAATCTCCCTGTGCAAGGTTTGTTGGAGCACTATTTTTTGTCTTTCTCTTGTGAAAAATTCTAATGATCTTACATTTTACAATCCATGTTACTGTTAGAAATCCCAGCTTCTAAAATATCATGTAGCATATCAATAATGGACAATATTAATTTTTCTTCTGTTGAAAATAAATTTTGGTGCTTTGAATACTGTCCAGAACATATTTGCAACTGGTATCTAAATTTATTTTTAAAACCAATAAATCAGTGTGTGCATTCAGCACTGACTTATGAGAAGAGGGACAAATGACTGCCTCTGATAGTACTGTGGTGCTGTCATCTACAGGGGGCAGCTTGTAAAAGCTGTGCCATCCCCAAAGAGGAAATGTATCCTCTGTATCTTCTTTCTCACATTGTCTATTCAAAAAAAAAAAAAAAGACAGCTACATTTTTAGCTTTGCCATGATCCCCCTGCCCTAAGGAAAGAGGATGTGGCTGGCTGTAACTGGATCACTGTTGTTGGCTCTGTACTTAAATTGCATTAATCTCATGCTCTGGGGCTTCCAGTGGACTCTAATGACTGGGGGGAGGGAGGGAAGATCTGACTTCTACTTTTATGACTATTATGTCTTCCTTTAGGGCAAGGAGATGTGCCTCAGTTAAAATGGTCATGAGACCAGGCGATTAGAGACAACTAGAATTTCGGTTTCTCAGAACCTGGTTGATATCTTCCTTACATTCTCAAAATTAAACTAAGCTCAAGACTTGGGGTATGAAGGGAATTTTCCCTCAGGACAGACTGGAGAAAGTGGAGAAAATATTTCTTTTTTTTGTGTCCTCCACTGGACTGATCCTAACAGTTTTCCCTAGACTAGTAGGACTTTTAATTTGCCAGTCTTTGCCATACCTGGGGACTGGCATATTGTTTTCGCCTGCTCTGTTTCTACAGAAAACTATATTTCTGCCTTTTAATCTTTTCTCACAGTACTTATATTTTTAAATGGATGTTGAAAAGGATTTTTAACCTATGGCATGTCGGGATATCTACTGAAGAAATTATTTGGACCCTCTGAAATTAGCTTTGAAGCACTTCATTCACTGTGATTTCAAGGGATTGAACACAATAGTCCTCATGACCCTGTCCAGTACTATGTTTCTACTGTAAAATAACTCCTGTATTTATTGTGAAACAAACAAACAAAAAATTCAGACCAAGAAATTAAATCTGACAGAGCACTAATAGGGATATACTAAAGACAAAGTCAAAAAGGATGCTGCAGCCTTATCAAAACAAAACAAAACAAAACAAAACAAAAAAACAACAACAAACAAACCAAAAAAAAAAAAAAAAAACAACAATGTTTATTGAACTTCTAAAGTCCTCACATAGCTGCTTTGCTAACACAAGGAATGTTTAAAACCAACATATTAGTTAAATGTCTAAAGAGAACTAGATAGCTTCACTCAGGCATGAAAATGGCATCAAAGGTACAGGTAGAGAAAGGACCAGTGACAGCCAGTGGTATATTTTTGAGTGACTTTGTCTGAAGAAAGGGGTTTCTACAGTGGTAATTTATCTCCTAGACAAGACATACATTTCACCAAGAAACAATGTGCTCTCCATCTCTCCCTACCTCATCTGCACAGCTTTTGGCCCATTCTTTCTGTGGTCTACATTATCATCTAGAAAAACAAATTATTGTCTGTGCATACATTTCTGTTCACGCATCTTTTCCTTTTTTCTTAGTTGTTCTACTAGAGATTGAAAGATTCTATATTTTGGTGGCAGATACGGGAAGCAGAGGGGAGAGATCATGTAGTATCACAAATCAACTCTGAATTTTCATTCTTATTCATTTACGTGACATGGTTATTTTCAAAGAACTGCAAGTAAGTGGTTTAAATAAGATAGCATATCAAGGAAAAAAAATTTACACCCATGCTTCTCAGAAAGAGGTAAACAAATCTGTACAATCTGCAAAGCATCACCATATTGCAGATATGTTTAGCTAAGCACAAGACATTTAAAAAGTCCATATGTATTCACTGTCATCCCATTCTTCAGCACAGATGTTTTCAGAGAAAGAATACAGAATGACATAACTGGGAATTCAGCTAACCCCTTGACTCTAATCTAAATTCTTTAGCAGGTGACTTGCTAGGCCTACTGTGGCTTAAATTTCCTTCCATTTAATCTTTTTCTCTAGTAGATTGCAGCTGTAGATATTTGATAGAAGAATAATATTTGAATGTGATATCAGATCGTACTACAGCAGATGTGTTAACTGAAGAAATAAGAAAATTGTCAGGAAAGTTAAGCCTGTGTTGGTTTGTTGCTATGCATTCACCATTTATTTATTCATTTATTAGTATTGCATTAAAAATATCCATTTAGAAAGTACACATTATACTGACTTTCTCTACAATTCCCTACTGTGAGCTCTGCAAGAATCATTTTGCATTTGAAGGATTAGAAATCTCAGCAGTTCTAGGGCAATGACAATAACTGCATTAAACTTCTAGAATTTTATTATTCCATCATATTTGATATTAAGCCAGCAGCCCTCTGAACACTAAACTTCAACTACCTAGTTATAGAGTTTTGTTTTACTTTGTTTTTCCAAAGAGATACATAATTTACATCAACTTCCTTTATTTTCTCCAAGAGAGTTGTCATTAGATGGCTACCTAGGAATGCCTGGGAAAGCCCAGCTGGTCTTTATAAGGAAAATGGGGAGAAGGATGTACCAGGCAAATAATTATCTGGTATGATAGGTAGGACAAAGCATTTATGATTGGTCAAGGCAAATTCTGTTCTGCGTCTTTAAGAAGCAGAATGCAAACTTCCAGAATCAGTGTACCTGGGATTAGGGTGGTTTAGTATCCTTTTGCAGTCTGTGCTTTCCCAGAGATTAATTACATTCTGACACTATTTAGAAGTTTCTGTAGTGTAGTGGTACTGACCAAAAACTGCGGAGATCTGCATGCTGTGGTTCTGCTTCCATTGTTATCTTCTGTCCCTGTCTGTGGGGCTGGAGGAAAATAGCAAATTTGGGAAAGATTCCTCCTAGGCCTTTGTCTGCTGTGTTCAGCTAGGATGGAGCTAGAGTTAAAAAGTCATCATGCTTGAAATAGCATTGAGGGAATCATAGGTTAGGGAATCACTTAAATCACTTCAACACTTTTAATTCCTTTGTTTCTTCCTTAATTAAAAAAAAAAAAAAAAAAAAGTGAGTAAAGAAACATAATTGAAATAACAAATTAGTTCCATTCCCTACAACTGAAGCTCTCATTTGTGATTTTAAGCATAAGAAACTAAAGCATTAGCTTCCTGCAACTTGTACCTAATTGCAACAGTGTGTTCAAGAGGGAGGAAATAAAACGTATGCTGACTTTGCCCATAGAGGCTCAGCATGAGGCAATATAAAAGAGTGGGAGCTCTGTGATGTATAATATATTTCATCAATACAAGCAAATGACAGTCATTTTTCAGTTGCTGTGTTGTGGGGGAAAGGATGTAACCAGGGTTGCTGAAACATTTAGCCAACTGGACTGCTATGTCTATAGGTTGTTATGGGCTGGTTGTGATTTTTGACATTCATTTGAAGTGGCACAGAAAAGAAGCAGCGAATGCTAAAGCTGGATTTTAAATTGGATCATTTAATGTGTTTATGTGATGTGGTAGGAAATGGAAATGAAATGCATTATAACCTCTCTCTGGAATGGCAGTAACAGGACAGGAAATTCCAAAATTCTCGGATGCATTCAGCTATGTAGATTAAAGCTGAAGTGACAGTCACCTTTCTAAATCTGTGGTGTCAGACTTTGTACTTCTGAACAGGATGAAGACCCTGACACCCAAACTTGATACTATAGTATGAATCTGGCCCTGCTGCCTTTGAGGTCTTTGTCATAACTCCCATTCACTTCAGAGGCACAGAATTATGCCTGATACAGAGAGACATTCTTCCTGAAGAGAAATATTTTTGGTAACTGTAGCTATTTGCAAGCTTGAGATATACAGAAAACAAATTTACATGTGATATGTCTCAATATATATGAAGAAGATTGTATTTATATTCTTCACATGCTGGAAACTGTGACCTTTCAATGGCTCTGACAAATTTTGATAGACAATATTCTGTTTCACAAAAGACAAAGATTTTCCAGCCATTATCAAGGTGATATCCCTGGACAGATGGCTCTTTCCTGTTACAGTCCAACCAGTCATCTAAGCTAGGCCAAGATCTTAATTAAGCCTTAACTCTTAAGCCATAGTTCTTTCCTATACTTATGGTCCAACAGTTCTTTGCACCTCTCCAGAACTGATAGTATACATATAAGTCTCATCTTATCTACAAGAAGCAGCTTGTGGAAAACAATTAGTTTTCTACTTATCATCACTTGCATCAACACAGATCATAATTCATATGTTGATGATGAATTCAGTGGCCAGACATTCTAATTTGAGGTACTTTTGAGAAAGGAATATAGAGTAAATAAAAGGTAGATTAGGTTACAGAGGGAACAAAAATATTAAATTTCATATCAAATGATATTCCACCAAGCTTTTAAGCATGGGCTTGACTTCAACTCTACTCTGAAATTTATTTCTGAAACAATTTTAAGCCATAATTTCTTTGTAACAACGCATACCTATTTGCAGGATGTTCACACCTCTTAAAAGCTGTCCCTCAGATACAGTCTATTATGTATACTTTTAGGAAAAAAAAAAAAAAAAAGAAAAAAAAAAGAGGAAGAAACATCAGGAAAAAATAATGAAAGACCTATGATGTATATTGTGCTTACTGAATACTAAGCAGTATGTGTTGCTGTTTAATGGTATTCACTTTTTAATAAGTTCCATGAGATTTTTACATAAATAAAGATGGAAAATGGCTGAAAAAATACACATTATTGATTTCCTCTGAAATAGAAGAACAACTAAAGACAATTCATTTTTATAGCTCTGTCCTAGAATTTAAGGGGATTAAGGGGGAGGGGGATATAGAGGAGTGGGCTGCTTTATAAGGAAAGGTGACTCCAGAGCCCAGGGCAAAAGCAAGGCAGGCTGGGCAGTGACCTTAACAATGAAGGGTTCCATGTCACAGTATGGTAAACAGTCCAGTGATTTCCAGACAAGCTTGTAGTGATGAGGTAGGACCACAGACAAGCCAAGAGCATGCAAAAAGAAGCAAGCATACAAGTCACAATCAGATAAATTCCAGATAGGTATTTAGGAAAAAAAACAAAACAAAACAAAACAAAAACAAAAAGAAACCATGCACACACAATCAATCAGTCAATCAAACAAATAAATAAATAAGAAAGCAAAAACAGTGAAGGTAGTCATACACTGGAAGAAGGTACCAGAGCTGTTAACAGTTGCTTCTGTTACCTTCTTTGGAGATATCCGTAACTTAAGAAATGCCTGAACAACCTGACCTAAGCTGGTCATGCTTTTAGCCAAGTAACCTTTCAAGATCTCTTCCACCATAAATTATTCTGTGATCTTGTTATCACCCAGTTGCAATGTAGAATCAAATATATCTTTCAGACACAGGGAGTTACAGAGCGTAGTACTTCTTAAGTGAAAGATGAATTAACAAGTAGTTGCTGTGAGGAACTATCTTTCAGCTTTTCATGCAATCAGGAAAATTATTTCACTCTACCCCATGTTCAGAGATCTCAGTTAAGGAATGGTATCTGGTTCTTGTCATTTCATTAAAATGTGACTTTACACATAATCCAGAAAGAGTCTTGATGATAAAGAAAAAAGCAAAAACAAAAACAAACAACAACAACAAAAAATGTACTTTCAAAAGCTTAACAAATATGAAATAGTTAATATAGGAAAGGGGATATGAAGAAAGAGATGTTATAAAACTCTGAAAATAGATAAAAGCTACAGTTAGAAGGTGATGATCAGGTATTTTCCAAATTGCTCTTTCTGAATCTCTTAAAAAAAGAATAAGAAAGTGAATTTCTTTGCAGAATAGCCTGCTTAGATTAAGCATAAGAAAACCTTTCTAACTCTCCTCTTTGTTGTGAAAGTCATTTGAACAAACTGGCTGTAGAGATGGCAGATTCCTTTTCTCTGGAAGTTTGTGAGAGCAGGTTTAGATAAACATCTGCCGGGGAAATTTTCCCACTGTTCTAGTTTGAGTAAACAGAGTGACAAACATAGTGACTTTACAGGCAAACTTCAAATAAGAAAGTGGAAAAAGAGAGCAGGGAAAAGGAGAGGTTAAGAGTATATATTGGGGTTAAAAATGATGATTGAAACAGATTGAGCCAGTGCAGTTTCCTGGGGGCAGATTTTCACTGTTTTATTTTGAATTTTAAAAAGTGAAAATTTCCCCAGCTTTCTTTATAACAAAAGCACTTTGCAATTCTATGTTGTCTTCCTGTTATAAATTCAAAGAACTCTAATGAATTAAGCCTCTGAGTTTTCCTCCAAGCAACTCAGATGGGCTCCAAGTGCTTCCTTTTGTCTGTCAGTCTGGCTACCTACTTTCAAATGTCATCACTCTCCAATGGAATGAGGAAACATGAGTAATGGAGGAATGAATATTTTTCAAATTCACTACATGAAAGCATAGTTTTCACTAAGGCAGTTTTCCTGTCCTCGTGCTTTATGCAAACACAGTGACCCACATACATGCAAAATGGGACTGACAAAAATTAAGTTAACCACTTGATTTAAAATCAACAGCTGACTTCAAAAGAAAAGAAATGACACAAATATTTTTTGTAATAACGGAGTATTGCCATATTCTCTCATTAATATGGTAAATAGTCACATTGTGCACATTTTAACACGACTACTTTGAAGTCAGGTTTCAAAGTAGGCAAGTAGAGCTACATGTTTTTGCTGTAAACTTCAGAGCAGAGAAGATTCTACATTTCTGTCTATTCATCTGCTGGTCTCCTGAGCTATTTATCAGCCTTTTAGAATCAAGATATCCCTCACCATCATGTCATAATTCACAAAATACTGATATTTTTATTATTATTTAAAAAAATGTGAAAACAAATTAATGTTCTTTTATGAATAAATACAGAAAGATGGAAAAGATACCAACAATAGATGCTTCTAGAACAGATCTTTTTCATTGAGATGATTCCATATAACCATAACTGGAGCAAGTCAGATATTGGATTTGGAGACATTTAGGATACTTTGGCATTTTGAAAAGCTTTCAGTCTGAGTTGGTATGTAAACATAAAAATCCAAACTCTATTTACAAAAAGGGAATTCAAAGAAGTTTTTAAGAACACCTTGATTTCTTTCTCTTTTCTGTTTCACCTGTCATCTCTCCAGAGAGAGAAAAAAAAAACAAAATAAAAACAACAACAACCTCCCCCCCCCCAAAAAAAAAAAAAAAAAAAAAAAAAAGAGCTTGTCTGAGAAACTTGGGCCCAGATTTGGAGATGTTTGCTCAAGATGTCCCAGCCACTTACCATGACGGCAGATAATCTTACATTGGAAAACCAGCTCGCATTTTGGAAGAAGGCCATCAAACCAAAATATTGATGCAAAGTAAATTTTGTGTGTGGTCAAATTTTCCCTAATATATTGTGTTGTTAGAAATACAATATATATCTCTAATATATTGTGTCTGTGATAATAGTACTCTTGATCACCTCTAACTGTAATAACAAGTGTCACATACACTGTTAGTACTACGCTGTTCATGGCCAACACATGTTCACCTAGCTCTCAATTTTGCTTCCAGCTGTTTTAATTTTTCCTTCTTTCCTTTCATTTGTGCAATCTACCTAACTCGTATCCTTTTGACATTTTTACCTGGGACTAAGTGCGCTCAGCATTTATTTGAATATTGTTGACAATGCTAATGTCAGTATGCTAAGCTGTAACATGCAGCTCTACCAGAAAACTCCACCCTATGAATCATTAATAGGACTTGCTGTAGTTTGCCCCTGAGGATGACATTCATTCACGTATGCTGTGTGAATCATCTTGTTCTGATGTCTGGCAAAGAAAGACCTGTCTAGATTCTTTAATAGAGTTACCAGAGTCATTACTATTAGCAGTAGTATTAATATTATTACTTTTGCTACTGTTTTTATTATTTAATTCAAGAAATTCATGCAGATGGTTTGAGGATAGGCATTCTTTCAGATCTATACCACTAGCAGGAAATATAAAGAGGAAAGCAAGATGAGAAAACCTCAACTCATTGTATCAAGGGTCACAGACATATGCTAGGAAACCTGGACTTGTCTCTCTCTCTTAAAAGAGGCAATTACATTTCTCTCTTAGCATGCTATTTGTTTAACAGGAGATGATCATAAAAATACTGAACTCCAGTTTAGCCGCTTAGAAAGCCAACATCAAGAATAGAGCTGAGAGGTACCTGATGAGACCAGTACTTCAGGATTCTCATCTTTTGTTTCCAAAATCTATTTAATGTAGCATTTGTTTGTGAAAGAAGAAAAAGGGGCACCTAAAATGATTGTTCTCATTTGTGCTTTAAGAGGCTGATTTGCTTAAGACTTAGGCATCAGAATGTCTTGTATTAAAAAGGGCTCTGATGTTTTATACAACAAGGAAATACTATTGTGTGAGTATATAAATAGCTCTTTTCTGCTTATACATGTATTACACAAAGGCTTATACATGTATTACACAAATACATGGAGTATGCCATAAGGTTTTACTTTGCTTTGAAGCTACCTTTATTGCAGTGCTAACAGACAGAAAATTGAACAGACACATCCAAATTAAACGCTGCTCAACTTCACTCTCAACCTGCTCCAAATGTAGCACACACTGATAATGCAGGCCCACTGCACCCTTGTGGAAGACGTATCGTTAGTAACTGCCTCTTCCTTGGCTGCAGAAATGTGCACGGGCAAACAGAATGGACAAAACAGATAAAGCATGTGACAGCCAAAAACAGATAAGAAAAATGAGAATTGTCTAGCTGAAAATGGGACAGTTGGTATATGTGAAGGTAGAGATGGAGAGCATTGTTGTAAAAGTGCAGTGCAGCAATGAAAACACCAGTTAGTCATAGAGAAAATTCAATGGTTTTGTTCATGCTGAGTCTGTGCACCACAAGATCACAGTAAAAAGGCTATAAGCTATTTCTTCAGTGTTTGACCCAGTCATTATAGTTTTCTACTGCTGGTTCTGTGACAATAGTGCTGAGGAAGTAGTGTAGTTGAAAGAAAAGCAGGAAATCACGATGTCCTTTGGACACACCTCAGGGATGGTGCATCCTGTTAAATAAATAGCTAATTCTTCCTTTCATTTGAGACCTGTTAATTCACTGAGGCTGTGAGCAAGACTCCTTCTTGTCCAGTTTTCTTTAAATTTGAAAGGAAAAGTCTTAGACTACTTCAGAGCCTTAAGTTATGGCACTTTAATCACAATGGTAGTTTGCAGAAAAGGACTAGACTGACCACTGTAAAAGATGTATCACTCATTACTATGAGCACATGGAAAAATTATTTGCAGTAAGTGTAAATTCTAAGAACAATCATGGGCCTAGGGAAAATTATGAGGTGATGAGTAGCATTGACTCAATTCGCCTTGCAGATACTTGTTTATTGAAGTACTTATATGAGGATGTCCATCTGATGGAAAATGCTAAGCTAGCCACTTCTGTTCAGCAAGCCAGGCCAACCACATCATCATTTGTTTCATGGGAAGGAGACAGAGAGGGCTGATAGGAGAGTGCAGATTTCTGTCAAATGACAGCAGCTCTTTGTGGTTGTGTGAGACTCTGGAGGTCTGATCTAAATAGCTCAGGTTTTGATTCAATCTTAAGTGTTTTCTGGACTTGGAAGGAAATCACTTCTGTTTCAGTGGATTGCAGTGAACAGAAAATGGCAGCAAAGTACCCTGAGACATGAGCAAATATTGAAAACATTTGTGAGAGCAAACTCTGTGGTATCTGCAAACCCCAGTGACTGTTATTCTTCTTGATAGCTGTGGTGTGTGGAACTGGGTTGTTATTTCACATCCCTGCAGTTTACTTAGCCAAATCAACCTGTCAAACAAATACATCTCCCCCCTCTAATTAACTCAGAACAAATGTTTTAATTCCATAGGAAGAGCTGGATTTTCTGTTCATACATATTGGGATATAGAATGCTGGGTGGAGGGGCTGCAAAAACAGCAGAAAGGGCAATTTTGCCAAGTTAGACATTTGTGGGAGGACCTTACCCTTTTCATCTCTGCACATGTTAAATTTCCAGTCACTAACGGAATATGCATTTCACACATAGCTGTAAAGAGTAAAATTTAAAACATCACATGAGATTTTAAGCTTACTGTGCAGCATAAGAAGGCAGCATGCTGTGTCAATTAAGGCCACCTGCTTAATATATGAAACTCTAAGGACCCCTTTTATCCTGTGTAATACAAAAATATCTGTAAAAAGGAATCTGGAGTATTGGCATAGACTTGATTTGGAGTGCAGTAGAAGATAACAAAACCCAGAAATGCTTCATAGTTTTTCAATATGTATTATTTAAAGAAAACAAAAAGCTGGAAATTTACTGTAAATTACAAAATACTGAAATGACATGAACTAGTGGTACTATAATGATTTTAGTGTGAAGTAAGTCATTTGTTCACCATGCACATAGGTACCTACAAATGAAGGTGGTGCTTTTTTCTGCCTCCAACAAAAGAACCAAGACACTTAATGAAAATGATCACATATCAGCTTTAAAATAACTACAGGCAATACTTTTTTGCACACATGATTAAACTGAGGAACTTGTTCCCACAGGACTTTCTTGATGCCAAAATTGCATATAGGTTGGGAAATCAATTAAAGTCAGGGAAAAAAAAAAAAAAAAAACAGTGGAACCAGGGGTTATTCGTTGCAATTACACCATCTATGACTCAGCAAGTCTTGAAGGTGTGTAATGGAAGATGCTTCAGGAGTGTTCTGCTCTCTTTCCTCAAGTGTCTGCCAAAGGCCCCTGCCAGAGACAAGATGCTTGGTTAGCTCAGCTGTGTGTTATGTTCATCAGCCAGAATCTAACTTATGCAGTATATAAGAAGCAGATGGCTTTTAGCCTGATGGATTTGAACAGCAGAATCTAGCTCTTAAAGTTTTAAGCTTCTTTATAAGTAATATAAATATATTTGTAATAGAAATATAATTCACTGATTTTTCATCTACCATAGTCTTGAATAAGCAAATTTAATTAATAAAAATGATGGATGTGCCTCTGTACATTTTCCACCAGTTGTCATTAAGTATATTAATCCCACGGGAAATTAATCTGTACATGGAAAGTTCCAGTAGGTAACACATGGAGGTCTAGCTGCTGATTTTATTGACATTAAATTGTTATTACATTGGGCATGAGGAAAACTCATCCTTTTTGAACGGAAAGGTTTATTTTCTATGTTTACATTAAAATATAGAATCTACATTTTGAAAAAGATCAAAGGAAATTAAAGCAAATTAGAGTCCTCAGCCAATAAGGCAAGAACTGCTTTGACTCCAGAGAATAAGCTGGAGGAGTGCATCTTTCATAAATCTGAGATGCAAAGAGTTTTGAGTGTCATTTTAAAAATATGGTGGTCCTTTTTGTTCTTTTGAATTTCATTCGATTCCCAGTAGCAAGGCACATGTGGTTTATTGCATCTTGGAACGAGTTCCTAGAAAACAGCTTTTTTTGATAACATAAAGGAGCTGGGTATTTGAGATAGAACCATGTGAATAGAGACGAGAATATTTTAGCAACTTTATTCAGCACAGTGTTAGGTCATAGTGGCTCTGGTCTGAGGTCACTACAAACTGACATTTTTCCATATCACTTCAACTTAAGGAGTCTAATGGAGAACAGCCCCCACAAAGTGTAAATTTCATCGCACAAGCTCTCATATACTTTGATTTGCAGAGAACTTACTCATCAAGAATACATTTCCCTCTTGGAATAGTTACTATATCACCTTTCTTCCAGATTCTGTGACAGAAGAAGTCTCACATTTGTGCAAGCTGGAGATTGCTTGCAATGCAACTGAAGCAGGCACCGACTGAGAGATTTAACACTGATGTCCAAAACAGACTTTTTAAATAGAGAAATACATAGAGCTAGAGGGAATTAGATGATGATGATGATGATGGTGATTTAGAGAATGGTGATGAGCGCCTTCAGTTAAATGGGTATTTTGAGGCTAGAGTGTTTTTTGAGTCTATTTTGTATGAATTAGACTTGTGGTTCACAGACTGAGCAAAACATCCTCAAAGATAAAAGTGTGATAATGTTACACTAGAAAATTAAGAGCAAATGTTAAGGGAAATTAAAACCACTGCAGCTTTTAAAATTTATTTTTAATGCAATTTTATTTGTCCCATTACCTTTTTCTTTTTCCACTGGCTGACCCATGGAACATTTTTTAGCCAACAAGGTTATTCTTGAGATGGGAACAGATTCTATGGTAAGAAGCTATGTTATTTGTATGTCAGAGAACTGATTACCTTACAGACGCCAAGAGTTTTCAATGTAGCCTGCTGCTCTTTTACTTTCTAGCAGAAAATGAAAACTTAATTTTTTAAATGTTGGTTTAGAGGCTCACAGTAAAGCGGTTTGATTGTTGTTCAAAGCTTAATTTTATCTAATTTTCCCTTAATTTAGTAACTGGATCAGCTTACATGGAACTGTCTATCATACTGAAAAGTAAGAGGCAGTAAAACAACCAGAGAGTTTAGTACAGTAATATTTGAGAATATATTTTGATTTACTGTGCAATCTAAGCTGTAAACTGGTTTTGGAATTACAAATATACTAATGAGCTTTTACCTTGCGTATTATTTTTATAGTATGCTTCAACTTAAAAAAATGTTTTTTTGATGAATCTAAACAACTTAGAACAACATAAATTAGAAGAGGAAAATACTGTATAGCTGTTTGGTGGCCATTCACATGTGATTTACATCATTTCAGTTTATTTATCACAGCCATGAGAAATGCAAATTCTGGAAAGAAAGAATAATAAAATAAAAATTAAAATATTTTCCACTGTTGTGACTTGCATTGTGACTGTCAGCATTATTATTATTATTTTTTTTTGGCGTATCAATTGCTATGCAATCTTCTTCATGCAAATAAGTCCTCCAGTGTGAGCTAGAGCAGAAAAGAAATTGTGGAGAAGAAAGAAGGGAGATGAATGGTGTGGAAGAAGCTAGCAATCTACATAAGTGGATTCCAGTAGGTTACAAGTAAAAGTAAAGTAAAAAAAAAAAAAGTAAAAGTAAAGTAAAGTAGGTTAAAAGTAGGTTAAAAGATTTTCATTCTAAAAAAAAAAAAAAGGATTGAATGATTAACATGGCATTTTAAAACTGAGATATTAGACAACAGGTTTTGTGCCAGAATTAGTGTATGACTCAAAACTATGAGAATAAGACTTTTGAAATGGAAAGCCAACTGACTTAAAATTAAAACTTATGGCTACAAAAACCAACCAATCAACCAATCAATCAAACAAACAAAAACATTAAATATTTCACATTTTTTAAAAAAACTATAATAGCTTTCTGTACATTTTACAGGTTCAAATATGCCAAAAAAAAACAGAAGTTTGGAAGGTTACCACGGAATAAGAAACATACATATTAAAGCATTCGCAATACATTTTCCAATACCAATCAAATTATTTTATCTTATGTGGCTGTAACAGCTAGTTTTAGCTAGAAACAAGTACATACCAAGCGAAAAGATGATGAAATAGAAATTTGCAAAGTGGTCTAGTGTAAAATCAGCAACAAAACATATATCAGACACAGAGAATCCCATTGCTATCCAGAGGACACTGTGATAAAGTAATTTCACATACTGAATTAGAAACCAGGTGACAGTTTGTTTTTCCATAATCATTTGAATTATTTGTATTCCTGAAAATCTCTGAAAAAGCCCAGGGATAATGCATGTAAGCATAAAGTAGTATAATAAACCCAACTAGTTTATTTTATAGCTTTTGTATGAAAACTTTTCCAGAGTTGCCGAGATCAGACCTATGTCTGAGGAATGAAGTTATGTTGCATTCCTAAAATTCTCTTATTTAAGGATTGAAGATATATATTTAATATATGTTTATATTATATTTAATATATATTTCTGTCTGGGAAAAAAAGGAGGGGGGAGGGGCATTAATAATCTCTTCATTTTTTAAAATGTAACCCTAAACTTTTACTCTGTCAATTAATATCCTGTCTAATACTCTACATATCTTCTAAGAAACTGAAATCTAGTCATTTTTACATCCAGCTCCTTTTGCTTTCGATGTACCATGTGACAGCACATTTGTTATTAGACAGGGCTGAGAGGACTAATTTTTCTGAGACTTAGATTTTTATTTCCCCACATCTTAATATTTTTGTTATACTTAAAAAGAGATAAATCTCACTTTAGGCTTGTTTTCTATTTCTAAATGTAGCGTGAGTCTGAAGAACCCCTAATATAATTAGGTTTCCGGTTCTATTCCTAGCAATAGAATATGTTAACATTTAGTACGCACTGAAGTATTGATTACCTGCCTGAAAAAGCAGCTCAGAGTTCATTGCATTTGAAATGATTCTTCTTTGATCCCTGACACTGAAGAGAAGATAGAGCAGATTTCAACTACTTCTGGGAATGACTGCAAAATACACTTAATTTCATACCTTTCTGCACACAACCTAGTAATCTTTTGTCTGTAAGACTTTAAATTTCAAAATTCCTTTTCAAAGGAAAGAGTGATAAAAGCAATTCTAAACCAGTATTTACTAACCTGAAAAGATCAAATATGTTTTAGAATCCTCCTTTGTTTCTGCAGTAAAACTCTTTGGAAAAGATTAATGTAATAACTATAGTGCATACATATATATATATTTATTTATTTCATTTTATTTTATTTGGGGAGGGGAAAGGAAAGTGTTGAAGTTGACTAATTTCATATCTTTTCTGCGAAAAGAAAAAAAAAATACCATAAAAACTCAGATTTTCAGATCAGGCTACATGTGTCAGTCACTATCAGTTTATTATTTTGGAAGGAATTAATTTTGTCCAAATTCAGGCCACCCAGTAGGACGCTGGAGGACTCTGTTGCTGTATATGGGAAATATATATGGCAAATATGTTTTTAAACAGTTAAAATAATTGCAGCATGTGATATAATTTTATTTATTTATTTATTTATTTTGATGCCCTTTCAGAGGATTGACTCCATTAAGGGAGTCAAATGGATGAATCACAAGAAATTCTATTAAGACATTCCTTTGTCATTTCCCCCATATTTTCTCCTGCCTTAGAGATATAAACTAAATAATTTTATAAACTCATTCAAGGAATTCTGAATTAGAAAAATAAATAAATCCTCTGTTCTAGTAAAACCTCCCTCTGCTTTAATTCTGGTTACATCTAGTTCTTTTCTCTCTAGAGAATTAAAGCCACTGATTAATAATGCTGGAGCCAAGTGGTAGCTTTCTTACAGAATTAAACAAATGACCATCAAAAATCACGTGGCTACTTGGGGTACCCAAGTAGAGACAGTCACTGGAAAGTGACTACTTAGGGTTTCAGGGTTTGCTGGTGGCATTCAGTGATTCTCAAAGGTGATACTATGGCATTATTACAATGGTTCCATACTACTAGGAGAAAGTGGAATCGTGTACGTTTTATTATTTAAAGACCTAACTGAGCCTGTGGATAATAGGAGGCATGTGGGCATGTATCTTGCTGAGTAGGTCTGAAATATAGTTATATTTCATATATAGTTATTATATTTTGACAATATTTTATGTCAACAAAAAATTACAACCAAGTATTCAGAAATCATGTTAGGATTAAAAATGTAGACTTGAATGACCTTATTTTTGGTCTCGCTGCTCTGCAGCGAGAAAATGCCTATTTGTGCCTGGTATGCCATTTACTAGGCATTACCCACCAGCTGTAATGCTAGGACAAATTCCAAAGCACATGGAAGAATTTTCATAAATGACAGAAGATTGTATTAGGTATGCAAGCTGCCAGCACTGAGATTAAAAGGTATTTTGAAGGGATTCAGGTAGAAGACTTTATCAGTAGAATCACCATAAGTTTGGATGTACATGTTTTTTGTTTGGTTGGTTGTTTTTATGCTCTTGAAAGCAACAAAATTAGCAAAGGTAGATCAGACATCTCTCTCTTATCCTAACTAACACAGAAAAGCTAAACTTCTGCATGAAGCCAGAATGTGTTTGGAAAGGCTATGTATTTTTCAGTCATACTTGGATACTTTGTGAATCAGGTCTAAGGAATCTCATTTGACAATGTAATATGAAGTCCTGAAAAATAATGGCTTGTCAAAACTTAAGGAGAAGATGACTTTCATTAATCAAATACTACTTTTCATAAAAGTAATAAATGAGAGCACATTGTGTAAAATATTGAATTTTTCATTTAACAGTGTTGTGTCTAGTATCCCTTACATTGTTTCCACTATTAACTACCATTCCTCTGTCCTTTGTTATGCCAAGATGCAATTGTAGGTGAGTTTGATATACATATTTATTTTATCCATCCCAAACAAATGGAATATTCCCATTGTCCAATCTTTCACAAAAATAAACTGAAATTAAACTAAGCCCACTTCTCATTAAATAAGTTTTGAAATGAAACATCTTATCTTTATTGGAAAAACAGGATTGTTGTAAAATATCAGGAAATAACTTACCCACATGTTAATTTTCATTCTAAACTAGTTTATCTGAACATAAAACCAGGAAACCTTTTTTTTTTTTTTTGAAAAAAAAAATGTTTCTTACTTGTTTATATCATTCGCTACATTTGATTACACTACATTCTTTTATGTTTCAGTCATCCAAAAGGGGTAAAAACAGTATTTTACTGTAGTAGTAGTAAAAGGGCTGATACAAAACTTGATTTATGGAACTTAATTAACAAAGAATTAAAGAAAGAAAATATAATTGATGCCAATCAACTAGGGTTCAGGAAAATGAATCATGTCAAACTAACTTAATATCTTTTTTGATGAGATTAAATATTTGGCTGATAAAGATAATAGTGTTCATGTAATATGATTAGACTTCTGATTTCACATCACATGCCCTTTTGATTAAAGAACTTGAACAATATGCTATCAACACATTAAATGGATTAAAAGCTCTTAATTAAGAGATCTCTATTATCAAATTGCAAATGACTAATCATAACTGAGTGGATGTTTCTGAAAAAAATCTCACAGAATTTGATTCTTTATCCCATGCTATTTTGTCAATTATCTAGAAAGCATACAATTATCTTCAGTAAATTCTGCAAATTACCCAAACCTGGAAGAGTGATAAGTGACCTTAAAGACAGATTACCCATCTATTAATGCTAGGCAATCAAGACTGGGCAACAACACACATTGGATTTAGGTGGCAAGGTTTTGGTAGCAGGGGGCTTGAAGGGGTGTCCTTTGTGAGAAGAGTCCAGCAGCCGCCACATGTTAGGTAAGGGACAGTTTCATCTGGCTCCAAAGGCCAGAGATGAGCCAATAAGCCGTGTTGTTTGTGCCTCTGTGAGAACAGATTTAAGAAAAGGAAAAACAAACAATCAATCAAACAAAACAAAACAAAAACAACAAACAAAACAAACAAACAAAAAAAAGAGCTTCTGCATAAGAGAGGATGGAGGAAAACAGCCCTGCAGACATCCTAGGTGAGTGCAGAAGGAGGGCAGGAAGTACTCCAGCCATGCAACACAAGTTCCCCTGCAGCCTGTGGAGAGGCCCTCTGCAGCCCATGGGTCCCACATGGAGCAGATCTCCATGCTGCAGCCCATGGAGGAGCCCCCGGTGGAGCAGGTGAATGTGGCCTGGAGGAGGCTGCGGCCCATGGAGATCCCCTGCAGGAGCCGGCCTCGGGCCGGAGCTGCAGCCTGTGGAGAGGAGTCCATGCAGGAGCAAGGGGTCTGGGGGGAACCCGTGCTGGAGCAGTTTGCTCCTGAGGGATGGACCCTGTGTAACGGAGCTGTGTGGGAGCAGTTCTTGGGGAGATGCTGCCTGTGGGCAACCCCCACAGGCTCAGTTCTGGGAAGGACCCCAAATGGAGCAGGGGCAGAGAGGGGCCATGAAGGAAGGAGTGGCAGAGGCAAAGTGTCAGGGGCTGACCACAACCCCCATTCCCTGTTGCTGTTGCCCTGCGCTGCTCAGCAGGAGGAGACATTTTCTTTTTAATTTTTTCCTTTTTTTTTTTTTTTTTTTTTCCCATGACAATAATTTGCAGGCAATTGGTGATATCTCTGTCTTTGTCTTAACCCCTGAGCCATCATATTTTTTCCCCCTTACCCTTTGAGAGAAGTGAGAGAGCGGTTATGGTGGAGCTCAGCTGCCCACCTGAGTAAAGCCACCACTGAATATCTCAGGAAAAATAAAATAAAATAAAATAAAATAAAATAAAATAAAATAAAATAAAATAAAATAAAATAAAATAAAATAAAATAAAATAAAATAAAATAAAATAAAATTTTAATTTTGATAAAGTCATGCACCTAGAAACAAAAACAGTATATGATGGAAGAGTCCTGGAAGAGAAACTACTCTGAAAAGAGATCAGGTCTCATAACAGAAAGGAATCTGCATCCATATACTGAAAAAAATCCTGGACTTCAAAATATATTTTCCTACAAAGGACTCTTCAAAATTTCTGCTTGCTCTTAATACCTGAAGTGTGCCCCAAAATTATTTGGTCCAATTGGCACAGACCAAAAACATCCAAAGAGGTGGCTAATGGAGATGATTGATCAATCATCTGCTAAGGCTGCCAGGGTCAGCGTAGCAGGTAAAAGGGCTAAAATCCTTGCACATGAAAATGAGAGAATGTTAATAGTAGCAGTACTTAATGACTGACAGTAATGTTGGTGATTCAGGAATAATATGCCTAGAACTCATAGATGTGCTTTTAGAAAGGTGATGATAAATAGGAAGTTTCAGGAAAATCCACAGTAATGATTAAAGGACTTAACAGAAACTCACATGAAGAAGTTAGTCTGTTTCATCTTAGCAAAAGACATTTAAGGAATCACTTGTTCACAGGCAAAATATATATAAATGGAGCAAAATGTTGTTAAACTGTTAAGTAACAAGTGGATAATGAATCAGGAAGCTGAATCTAGACAAATTCAAGTGAGAGAAAAGTGAGTATATAAACATATCATATATAATGTAAGTATATACATGTATTACATTCACATATATATGTGTGTGTGTAATGTAGAGTTTAAAACAACTGTCTGAGCACAATGATATCTATTTTTTTCTCCTTGTCAGTCACATGGCAATTCTAGATTAAATAGTTTTCTCAAATTTATAGCTTCTTTCTACACTGTTTTATGGGCATGGACATAGCTGTAGTGTCTTCTGAAACACTACAAAGACGTGTAGTTGGATTATTTGCACTGATATTTTTAATAACAACTAGCTTTTTCTGCTGTGTTTTAATGACCGTACATGTCAGGATTTCATCCAGAAGACAGGGTTCATAGCACACTATGGTTAGTGAGGGACCTCAGAAGAGACATAATACTAAAGGTATATGGCCCCTGAGTGTGATTTTTATGGTAGTGTGGATTATTGTGAACTAATACAAATTAAATGTTTGTCCTCCCCTAGAAAAAAAGGATCCCCCTAAAATCTCCTCTCTGTTTGTGTGCCTAGAAAATTTTGCTCTGATTTATGGGTGAAGTTTCCAGGAACTAATTTAATAAAATTGTCTCAGTTTTGATTAATGCCCTTTTCTAGATATATTTGCCCAGATATTACCTAATGCTAATTTCATGTAATAAGCAATAAGTAGACATAAGAGAGATTTTAAAACTAAGTATTAGAAATTAACATGCTTATGCAAGATAAGAGAACAAAGAAGGTCTTCCCAAAATAAAATGAAAGCTAATGACCAAATTACTTTTAAATTGGATATTATGAAACTTCATGCAAGGGAACAAAAATTCAGAAAGTTACGTGTTTGTGAAGTAAAACATTCAGAGCTCCTGATAGTTGAATTCCCTCACTTCTGATTTCTAAAATACTTCTAAGCATTTATTGTAAGTAATACAGCACAGGTATTAATACCTAAATATGGGAAAAAAGAAAAAAAAAAAAAAAAGGTTAACATTAAAAAAAAAAAGCACCAATTAAATTAGAACTAGGGAAACTACAGAAATCAGCTTGGACCACACAGTGAAAAGCAAGTTCATTTTTACATGAACATAAAAACTTGTCTATCTTCCTGATAGCTGAGCAAGAGGACTGATCATACATATATTCCAAAGTGATTTTTAAAGATCTATTGAAGTACACATCAAGATGGCATACTTCATATGAAAGAAACAAAGGAGGAACAGAGGAAAATCTTTAAATACAAGGCCAACGTTTTAAGACCTACCATAGTTAGAAGGGTAAGGAAATTGCCATTAGGTAAATTTAAATGGGAAAAAAAGTGCTCAGTTTCTCTGTGGTTGTCTCAGTTGTTTCTTGCCTGGAAATAGTAGCAGTTATTAATAGTGATGAGATGCAACAATCAGATGATATAGGCAATTCCATTCTTCCATGCTGACAACATTGCCATATAAAGGTGGGGCAGATTAACCACTATCCCATCTCTGCTATTCACATAAGTGATTTAGCTTCTTTTCTTTTTTTTTTTTTTTTTTCCTTTTCTTTTTTTTTTTTTTTTTTTTTTAACCACCAATGTGATGTCCATGTGTCTGTTGCTCATGCTCCTTCTTTCAGTCACTTCTAGATCATTTGTAGCTGCGTAGAAATCCCAGTTCATGGTTTTCTGGGTATCTGTCCCTTCTGGGTCTTGAGTTTTTATCAGGGTTAGTTTCCACTGTCAGGACTGTAATCCTCTTGGTTTACAGTTTTCACAGACAGAAAGCTAGGGACGTAAACTCAATGAAGCAATGGTTGCTCTAACAGGGTCCTCAAATGGATGGTCAGAGTCATGGTACTAAGGGTGCTTAACCTCCAGAACAAAGGACTGTTATACAAACTTTATTGGTAATATCAGCAGTCCATGCAAAATCCTGAGCAAGGAGAGCCTGGGCATCATTTGGCAGAGTGCTAACTGTGAAAGACTAACAGCACAGCAGGGATGTTTCTGGCAATCAAACAGTGCAAATAGCTGAATTCCAGCCTTCAAGATTGACCCAAGACATTGCTTAATGTACAGGTGGAAAGGTGGCTTCAGGGGACCAGGACTCAGGACATTCTGCTTTTTAACTTAAAAAACAGTCTAAATGTAGAAAAATGTAGAAAAAGACTCATGAAAATGTAAGAACAAATTCATTTCCAAACTATTTCAGAAGCTTGCCATCCTGACTTGAGCAGCAGCAATAGCATTAATTAAGAAAAGGAGTTTGTCATTTTACTCCAGCGCACATTAGCTTTGTCTATCTAATATTCCTAATGGATGTGTCTGTATAAAGGCCTACAGATGGCTCCATCAATGAGAAGGAGGAAAAGGAAAAAGAATAAAATCCAGCTAAACAAACCAAACAAGATGCTGACAATTGATGCTATCCTGCAACAGGAAGCTAAAACCCTATCTTTGCAATAAGATTATGATGCTTTTTGTTGTTGTTATTGATCACCAAAAGAAGAAAGCCTTGCTAAGTAAGAAAGAGAGAAAGAAGGAGAGAAAGAAAGGGAGAAAGAGAGAGAGAAAGAAAGAGAAAAAAGAAGGAAGGAAGGAAGGAAGGGAGGGAGGGAGGGAGGGGGAGAGAGAGAGAGAGAGAGAGAGAGAGAGAGAGAGAGAGAGAGAGAGAGAGAGAGAGAGAGAGAGAGAGAGGGAATTGCTGTGAAGAGTGCCAAGTTACACAAAATGTATTCCAATATTTTACTGATCATAATGATGGACAGTTGGCAGAGAATATACAAGTAACTATTTGTGCAATTTTCAATTGGATGTTCTTGGGAAAGTGAAATTTATAGGCTTCATGAGTCATGATACGTATAAGTGGTTGACAACCCCCATTACTTCCTTACCAAGAAGCATTCAGTCATTGTGTGTTTTGCTACCTGTTTTCACCTTATTCAGTTAGAATAGGTCAATTTAAATAGAGACAGGTAGAAAAACTAACATTTTGCCTTTGTTATGCTAGTGGAGGCCAGTAGAGCAGGGGATTCAGAAGACTTTTGCTTCCCCTGGCTATTGGAGGGTGGTGCTATTCAGAATTCAGCAGAATGTCACAGATTCCAAATCTGGAAGGGATATTCAGAGGTGTTTCAGATATTAGCTCTGCATTCCTCTCATGGCATTGCAGGAGCACATTCTGTTTCAACACATCATCATCAGATGTGAAATGACTGAACATACTGTAAGTGACTGCAATGACTGCAAGTGACATATCCATAGTACTGTCTGAATGTGAAACATTTGCAGAAACTATATATTGGATATTCAATTAGGGAGTGCTTTCTTATTTGTCTTCCTTAAGGCACAAAGAGATCTTCAAATAATTGGTTACTTAGCCACTTCCAATTATCTAAATGATTTTATTTTATTGCCTTGAGAGACAAGCTAATTATTATTAGCGATGTGAGAAAATATTTTATTTCCCAAATTGCAAATGGATTACTTAAAATTCTGGTAAAAACAAACAGCTTCTGATAAATCTTCATTTGTGGCCACTTAGGAAAAAGGAAAAAAGATCTTGTATATTCATTGTTTATGGGACTATACACACTCTTTATTGGTCTTATAGGAGCTATACAATTTTCAGGGTTCTTCCCTAAAAAATATAAAATATTGAAATACCAGAAAAGCCATATATACACCCAAGTTAATCAAATTACACATAACCGATCAGGAGATGCACAATTCTGAATTCCAAAAACACCTAAACTAAATTATTTTACATGTCCTAAGCACCACTGTATCAGTGCACTTCGTGAATCATTGAATGCAAATGCAAAAAATACTTTAGGAGAGAGCATGGGATTGTTAAAGGCACATAGGTGTCAAAAGACCAAAGCAGCACAGACCTGACCATATTTCTGTGTACATACACTTTTCAAATCCTGAAGATCTTCACTAGGTATTGGGAACCTGATGTCTTTGCAAATCTGTTTCTGAGCTGCTCTGTGCCTCAGTTCCATACATGTATGATCATAATAAGATTGATAGGCTTCTCTGCCCAGTGCTGTGGTTGTAAAACCTTCAAATACTATAAATGGAAATGGATTATAATATGGACTGGAAATCTAGACTGACTAAGAGAAAAGGCTATACACCATATTGTGAAAATGAATTGGATTAAGCAAGCCAAAAAAATCTCTCTCCCTTATTTCTTTTACCATAGTATGAGGAGAGCCTTTCACCAGGCTGAAGAGAATAGTTAGAATTGGTAAAACATTGTTTTCTTTTATGAGGCAAGAAAGAAGCCAGAATCTAAAGCATATATTTCAGTATTACAGTTCATCTCCAAGTTTCCTATAAGAGCCACACTTCTTCAGGTATTTTTATTTAACAAGGTTTGTGACAAGGCCACAACTATTCCCTTCATGTTCAGGAGAAGTGAAAACTTTGGATACAGCATTCATCTACTGCACAACTTCCGTTCTTCTGGAGGAGTCCCCCTCCCATCTCTTACTAAAACATTAGAACAAGCAGTAGCATTGCCTACATGCCACTTAAATGGCTTTCATTTAAAGATCATTGACATTTTCAGCACTCGTTCTAAAGCCTTTGACATTTGGCAGGCTTTTAAGAAACAAAAGCAAGCTTGAAAATCATTTTTGTTTTCCGTATGTGCAAAACATGTCGGACTTTGTTTAACTGTAAATATCATCAAGCTTCCTTCTTGCTGTGACATTCCTAACATGCTCGTTTTCACTGAAGTTATGTGCTGCAGTCACATTTACCCTAATTCAGACAAACCAGGAATTCTGTAAAAACAGGCTATTTTTCTCCCAGCATTATGTCATTAATGTGAATTCTATTACTGTTTTTTGTTTTGTTTTGTTTTGTTTTGTTTTAATTATTATTACTCTTATTATTATTTGTTTGTTTTTCTTATATTACTAATTAAAATTTCACTTTCATTTAAGATGAATTATTGAAATACAGAATCTGTTATTTCTGATACAAAAAGCTAACCAAAGGACAATTATTCATGCTATTAATATGATTACATTCTCAAAGATGTTTTAAAACAGAATAACTTCATGTTATATCACGAGACACAAGGAACCCTAACCCATCCTTTGAGCAGCTTGAATTTAAGTAATATTGTGTGGACTTTGCCAGATCTTAATTCATTCAGGGTTTTGGAGTGAGGCCAAAAATACATAAAATCACACTGCAGAATTTCTGGCAGATAATATGTTCCCTATTTTATACATGAAAAGGCTGATCAGGAACAAAGGCTAATGTGTACTTTCTACACCTAAATGTTATAAAACAAAAAGAATTAAATCAACAAGATGCAGGCAATACAAAACCAAAATACTTATTATTTGAAGGGAACATTTGCTACTAAATAAAATAAGAAGAAATTATCATTCTATAAAGAGAAAATAGACATGGCAAGACCAGCAGAACATGGTGTCTACTTAATTTACTTAGGAATTATGCCATTTAATGTTTTTATTTGTTTGTTTCCTAATAATCTTCTAAAGAACTTACCTTCATTAGAATTATCATGTGGGGTTTTTTTGTTGTTTGTTTGTTGTTGTTGTTTTAATAAATATACGTATAATAGTGTTAAAGGCTCAGAAAAGTATTTGATTTATAACAACAATCTTATGTAACCCACTAATTTGTGAACATCGTGAACATAGCTTCTCAGTCAGCATTGGTTACATTTCCTTATTTAACCTATGCAAGGTTATATAGAGTGATGTGTCCTTCATACAGTTCTACTATCATTAGGATGGTGTCACACTTTTTTCTAGTATCCAGTGACTACATTTTAACTACCACAGTCTCTCTGAACAGTATGAATCTCTTGTATGAAGAGCAAGCGCATGCTTATTTTAGAATAAGTAAAGCAGTGAGGTAAGACAGGACAAATCTCAAATATGTATTAGAAAGTCTAAACAGTGTTGTCCTTGGCTATATGCTGAACAGAAATGCAAAATGGCATCTGCTCTGGTAAGAGAAAATACATTTGCATTTGATGGTATAGTACTAGAATAATGATTCTAGTACTAATGATCCTAGCATGATTTCTCCTCTCGCTGAGCTCTGTATGCATTCTATTAGGCATTTTATACAATGATCTTCACTCCAATACAGGTTTTTTTTTTTTCTCATTTGCACATTTTGCTTCTACTGAAATCAGTGACGTTAGGGAAATTGTATCTGTATACTTGGAAAATGTCACTATCAAATAATATTGTCATAAGCTGTTATTAACTTGTCACACTGCTCTATAGGGCTTGAATGCTCTTTATCTAGGGGAATTCAGAGCATGCAAACTTCCAGAGCGAGGCACAGACTCCGAAATGGCAGTTCTCAAAAGAGTAGTCCAAGGCTGACTAGTTTCCATGTGGAAATGACAAGTTTCTTAGAGTGTTTTTAAGAACTCACTGTATCTCATGATACTTCAGATGATCTAATTGTGTCACTGCATATAGCCAGGCTGACGAGTCTGTCTGAGAAATAGACAGTGAATGATGATTTCCTTCCAGAAAGAATTGTCTTTGGAGCAGAGCACGTGAAAGAATACCTTTCCTACCTGTAATCCTGCCAGGAAATAGCTATTGTGGCAAGATACAAGATGATTCAGTTCTATGTCATGGAAAAAGAAGCATCTTATCAGGCTAAAATTGCTGCTATTGACCATTGTTTGAGGTTTTATCACTTACTGCATCAACAAGAAGGATGTTTGTGCTGGCTTTAGCTGTACTGAGCCCATATGTGTTACCTTTGAATTAGGTATTTCAAAATGCCCTATAACAGTAGGGAAGTCCTTCCTCATCCTCTCAAGTATGAAATGTTGCTTATGTCTTTTTTTTTCACAGGTGGGAAGGAACTTATGATTGTGGATTCCTTCATTCAGAAGTTCTGAAAACCCTGAACAAAAAAGAGGAGAAATGCAAATGTTCCGTCCTGAAAAATTATATTTAAGTTATTGGAAGCCAGTGTTGACAGAAACTTAACCGCCTTTTTGGAAGTAGTTACACAAAAGAACTCCACCTGAGTGATCAGCCTAGCCACCCAAGAGTTGAATAGCACACAGATGTCCTGACTCACTAGTAACCATTCAATTCTCAAAATATCAGGCCCCAGTATAGCATTCCCTCTATCAGCTTCTGATAGAGCATCTTTTCCAGCATATACATTTGTAGTAAACGCTTTGCCAGAATGTCTCCTTTTCTGATTTGCATTGAGCATCTCTTTTTGAAATGTGTTTCACCCTTGAATATGCCAGAGTGTATATACATGGCATTCTTCCAGGTGAGATACAGTATTATATATGGAAGCAATTTCTCATGAGATTCAGTTTGATTCCTGGGGGAAAGGCAGTTACACTGGCTTTTTAAAGGTTAACTTCAGCTGTGTCTTGTCTGCTCTTGAGCATCATGTAAAATTTCTACAGTTTTCTGTTAGGTGCTGAGGCAATTAAAAATATTGATGATAGCATTAATTGTTTTTATTTTTTCCACTTCATTCCTTGATAAATTCATGCCACACACTAACTCTTGGCAATCAGAGAAAAGTATCTGATTTCTTTTGGTTGTTTTTTGTTTGTTTTTTTTTTTCCTCCCCCCATCTTTCTTCCATACCTACCCATAAACTATAATCATTCTGGGAACAACCCCATAAGATAGAGGCTTAGTTTAAATTACAAATGTGTCATATAATGGCTTAGGTTGAAAGTTACTCCTAGTTCCACCCCCCCTGCCTTGGGCAGGGACACCACCCTCTAAATCAGGTTGCTTAGGGCCTCATCTAACCTGGTCTTGAATACCTCCAGGGATGGGGCATCCACAACCTCTCTGGACAACCTGTTCCAGTGCCTCACTACCCTCTGAGTGAATAATTTACTCTTAACCTCTAATCTAAATCTCCCCTCTTTTAGTTTATTCCCCCTCATCCTGTAATACAATTGAGCAAAGAGTTACTCTCCATCTTTTTTATCAGTCCCCGTTCCAGAGCCTTCTCTTCTGTAGGCTGAATAGCCCCAGCTCTTTCAGCTGTTCTACACAGGAGAGGTGCACCAGCCACTCAATCATTTCTGTGGCCCTCCTCTGGACCCGCTCTAACAGATCAACATCATTTTTGTGCTGGGGGGTCCAGTCCTGGACACAATTCTCCAAGTGGGACCTCACATGGGCAGAGTAGAGGGGGACAATCACCTTGAACTACTTCCATTAAGTAAACAAAAATACAAGCCAACAAACAAATATAATATATTCCAGTATGATTCTCATTCATACATCCACAAAAAAGTTACTATTTAGCAAGAAGTTATATCCCCTTCATACAAATTGTTTTGCTATCAAAATATGTGATATTTGGTCAAATTTCTATTTAAATATTTCAGGAAGCTTTTTATGTGAGTGCATACGTTTATGTGAATTTTTTAGAGCCTTCAATCTGTTATCACTGTCATTGTACTTGATATTCCAAAAAAAAACCAAACCAAAACAAAGCAAAGCAAACACACACACACAAAACAAACAAACAAACAAACAAAAACACTTTGCAGTTTATAAATGACAGCAAAAAGGAAACCAAGTGGTGTTCTGATAAAATAGTGCTTTTCCTCGAAATAAGCTTTGAAATCATAGTGAGGCTCATCCTGTAAGTTTCAGGACAGGAATATATATGCTCAAACAGAATTTTTATTTTTGCTGTAAAGTTAAAATTAAACTGTTTGAAGATCTAAATGCTATTTTCAGTAGGGTTTATGTGACAGGAACCTCTGTCTTAACCTCAGAAATATACCGTGACTGAGCAGATGAACTTTTACAATTGCCCACTTAATGGTATTTTCAAAAGTTTGGAAAGTAAAGCTCATAGATAGCACTTGGACAGAAGTTATATATATGAATTCAGTAGAACAGTCTGGAAAAGTCCACCATACCATGGGACACTAAACACTGGAAGTCATTGATGAAGGCATATTTCCAGAGTTGATAAGTATAAAACCTATTGCTGCTGAAATAATTTAGCTTATTTTTTTTCTCATCCAAAACCCTTTTAAAATCAGAAAATCACTGAGTATCTGTGTGCCCTCAAAATCCAGATTTTCAGTCTTCAGACAAGGATTAGACCATTCTGAGTTCAGCTACAAGCATGTCTTCAGGAAGATTGTTCTAAGTGCTAAGAAAATGATGACTCAGTTCTTGGTCCTCTTTAGTTTGACTGTAGTGTTGCTTAAAAATTTCAGTGTCAGCTATGGGTTATCCTGCATGACTGATATGCACTAACTGTCCCATTAAAATAATGACATAAGGCTGCAATAAATGTATACAGAGAACCACAAAAAGTGTATATGAAAGGAAATCTACGTATTCCATACTAGACAGCCCCTAGGTTAAAATGTAGACATAAATAAGGATGCAGTAATGTTCTGGTTGTGAAAAATACCTGATCTTCTTGTGCTTACTGCTTTCTGTCCTAGCAAGTATTCACAACATGGTGATCCAATTTCAACATTAAGAGTTAGAAAACTTTTCTCCTGAAATGCCCACGGTATTAATTTGTATCTCTCAAAATTTGAATTTTAAGTAAAATATGGTATAATAACACCATTTCCAATTCCAAGGGGTATTAGAAGACAGTTCAGGCTTTGAATCTTGGTCCAAAAATGGCTTTATAATAGACACTTGTGGTATCCATGTGGTAGATAAAGTTCAGATAGTCTCTTTCCTAGCTTTGTCATTCCAGTTCTCTGTATATCAGCCTCTATGAATGTCAGTCTAGTAATTCCCTAGCTATTGCTTACGCTTTCATAAAACTACAGCATGTTTTGAACTTAGGTCAAAAGTAGGAATTGTAGGTTTAAAGTAGGAATTAATGGTTGTGGACATCTAAGATTTGGGCTGAATGTTGGAGTAGCTATGTCCTGCAGCCATTTACAAGGTCTGCCCTAAGTCCTCTTAAATGGGATGCCGGTAGCTTCCTCATATGGCCTGCTTTAACCCTTTGTTAAAAAATTCACTAGACATCTCAAACAAGTGAATCTGAATATCACTGGCCTTCATCTAACTTTGAAAATGATAAGATCTAAAGCATCACTATTACAGTTAATGTTTTGCCTTGAAATCTCTTTCATATTTTCATGGTGATGCAGATGTACTTCCTGAGATATTAGTTAATTTCTGAAAATTGTATAGATTTACTGCTAGTCCGAGGACTAACAGAGAGCACAAAGTATTTTCAGTTGTAATCAGAGGCACAACACTGCATAAATTCCCAGTGTTTATATATTTTATTACTATTTCAGTACAAAAGGAAACAAAAATTTACAAATACATAAACAAGTTCCACAAGTAAGTATGAATTAACTTGTAAGGAGCATTGTGCTGGCATGGCCAGATAGATTTCATTTTCAGAGGTAGCTTTTTGTACAGAATTTAATTGCTTGAGAAGCCCAGACTACCTATTGTTTTGTTTGTTTGTTTGTTTTTTCTTTTTAAAAAGAACCTAAATTTTGGGAAATCAATAAGAAAAATGAAGGTTCAGATGTCTGGAGAAGAACAATACCTTAACAAGGAAAAATGAAAAATAAAACTGAAAAAAAGAAAAATAATGTTCTCCCTTGATTGTCTTTTCAAGCCTTCTTTTGCAAAGTAGCTTACAGAGATCTTAAGGTAATGAAACATCTTTCACTGTTATTATATTTATTATCAATAAGATAATAAATCAATATCAATATCAATAAAAGTGCAAAATTACAAGGCATGGTTGCATTATTGTTCCTTAGCACTACATGGAAGCACACAAATCAGAGTTCACTTTGGTGGATGTTATGTATTCTGTTTCTTCTCAGGATGTTGGATCTCTATTCTTTGCTCTTATCAGTTCATGGTCAGCTAGAGGGAGCTTACTGTTTACAGTTGGTACCAGATCAATTGTGCTTTTTGGCTCATCCTGCCATTCTTCTCCATGAGTTGTTTTTGTTTTTGTTTTTGTTTTTGTTTCCTCAAAATGTGCCGCACGAGCCAGACTTGCATTATTCATAACTGTATTACTTCTTTGTCTGTCAGACCTTATTATATATAGGATCAAACCTTGCACTGAAAAAAAAATGAAAACCATCAAATTGTTTGTACAAGCTGGGTTACACAAAGAGAAAAGGTGGGTAGAATAAGTGTTTGCATTCTGGGTACCTTTCTAAGTCATGGGAAGAAGGGATACAGAGAATTTTTTTCATAAAAATGGAAAATATCTCTGAAATTCACCACTTTCAGTCATGTCATGAATTGCTTTCTTCTGTGGTTCCTACACCAATAATTGGTGAGATGCTACCATGTTATATTCAAGTCATGTAAATACTTCTGCTCCAAAGTATTTTAATTCTGTCCAGTTAATTTGTCAAATATTATTTCTGAAATTTTCACCTGGATATTTGCATAAAACATGTTTTAAACTCATGATTTAAGATGATTCTGGCTTTAAACTTATTCCAAGGTATTGCACTTGTGTCACTTGAAAATTACGACATAATGTCTTCTAATTTTTGTTTACAACATTTGACTATTAACTGCACTAAACATCATTATCAGGCTGTCTGGATTATGTTGGCAGATGTTAGCATTTCACAGTAAATTCACTCCTTCAAGTATTAAACATTGCTAATCTTGCTAAAGATATCTCATGAACTAGATTAGTGAGTGTCTGGATGAGCAGTAACTTCTCTGAAACAGAGGGATTTACAAAAAAGTAACAAAGTCCAATAACATGACAATGGCACATTTGGTGGATCTGACAGAGCTACAAATAAAGGAAAGAGAAAGCTGAAATAATGATTATTATTTTCAGGTTTATGTCAGGACAACATCTCAGGAAATCTCATACATATTAACCAAAAGAAGAAACTCTCTTGACTTCTTTCATGAAAACCTTTGACCAAGACACAGACCTTATTATTTGAATGTCAAAAAAAAAAAAAAAAAAAAAAAATACAGCTGATTTTCTGTTTTGATTTTCCAACTCTGTAATTCTTTCTTTTTGGCACAAGAAAGACAGCAAATGTTACTAATGTAATATTCAAAGACAAAAAAAATAAAAATAAAAAAATCTTGGTGGGCTTTCTAGGATAAATTACCCTTTCCCTAAAAACAAGGTATATGTAAAAGTACTTGTAAATCCCTGAAAATAGAAGGTTCCTTTCATGATTAATTTCTCTTTGTTTCTCCATTTCCCATTAACATTTCTGGTATAAATTCAGCATAAGGAAGCTTTCACAAAGCTCATCATTTCGAGGTCACAACTGTTTTCATTAGATTTATTCAGTGCAAGTCAAACAGTTTAATGCACTCTAAATTCTACAACTCCAAGGACAACTACTAAGGTTTTCAAGGTAAAGAAAAGCTGCCTGAAAATAAAGAATAACACCTATATGAAGAGACATTACATTATCAGAGGGTTCTCTTGTCCAAATGGTGATAAAAATAATATGCTATGAATATTTTTACTCTCATGTTATGTATTATCAATATTTTCATATGAGATTACTAATTTGCTGTCATGTTGAGTGTAACAAAGCTCACTATGCAGGCTATCTTATCCATCCAAACCTTCTGAATGCAAACATAATATGGGGAAGAAAGATCATGTTGGTGATACATTGAATAATACCTGAAATACAATATATATTATATATCAGGAAAAAAAAAAAAAAAACAAAAAAAAACCAAAACAACAACAACAACAACAACAACAACAACAAAAAAACAAACAATGAGAGCGTTTAATGTTATTTTTTTCACATAAAATAAATAAAGGCAAAAAATAACATGAAAATATTACCATTCTGTGAAGAGAGAATATTAATAAATATTAATAAAAAAAAATGGACAGTTCAGAAATAAACAGCACAGTAGATCGGCACTAAAAATTAGCATAATTGGCAGCTGGCATGTTCAATTTGTCAATGTGGTAGGAGGCATGACAGACTTTCACAGGCAGGAGTAGGGTTCAGTTCTTAGTCCCTTGAATGTGATCAATGATTCTCTCAAAAATACTGATTGGAGATAATCACAAACAAAAACCATTAGAGATATATTTTTTTTATCTGCTTATAGAAATAGAAAGGGTTTCATATTAATTTACCATGTTCTTTCATTAGTTTTGTGTCATTTGTTTCATTAGTCATCTGCTGTTTCACACTGATGTCGATGACACAAAACTAATTTCTGGCTAAATTGTACTCGTGACTTGCCACCCCATTACAGGAATAATTCCACTGTGCTCATTTGTATTTGGAATGAATAATTACATCAAAGTTGTTGGCTCTAACCACTTCATCCAAAACACCTTCTATGTGAAAAAGGAAATATATGTTATGAGGGTTAGATGGTATCTGATATGGATTTTGAAAGTCAAACAGCAAGTACCCCAGTCCCTTTGTAATTCTGTCTCTAAGTACCTTGCTGAATGTAACCCTAATATGCAATGTGTGCAGGTATGCTTTAATATTCTTCTAAAGTAGCTGTAAACAAAGTGAATACATTTTGATGTAATCTTCATGTGACACCTCAGTAGGTTAATTGGTCTATGGATGTCTCCCTCCTATTCCTCTGTGGAAGGGAATCATTCCTTTTGTTCAAATTTCTTTCTCTAGGTTACGGCAGCTTAATTCTCTTTTTGAGGACTTCTCCTAAATTGTTTTATCCTAAAAGGGCATGTCACATTTACATTATGGTATAACTACTTCCAGAAGGAGAAACTGATCCTTAACACTACTTAAAAAGCATTCTTAACACCGGGTCTTTGAAAAAGCAGACGCAAGAAAGGCAAAAATACTATTCTATATTGCAAGAAAAAAAAAAAACATTTTGAGAGTAAAAGTGAAGGGAAAGAAATCCAGTTCCAACAACAACAACAAAACCAGAACTTTATTCATAACACTGCAAAAATTCACTCCTATAAACTAGATCTGGAAGAGATTCATACAAAATAAGCAAGTGACAAAATTTTCCCTGACACCTCCAACTGAGACCGAATGGCTACAATCACTTTCTCTTATTTTCCTCCTATTATGTACCTAGAAAGTGTGCAGTGTGATTCAGTGCAGTAGGAGAAAGAAAATATTTTATTGTTTATGTTTGCTCTTCACTTTTCCTTACATTATTTGGTTAAACAGTTTTTTTAAAAGCAGAGAAAAAGACTTTTATTCTCACAGAGTGTTTATTCTTCATTCTTTAGATGTAGACAAAAGTAGGGATGTGTTTTTTTTCCCCTGTGTTTCCAGAATTGCTGTGCTTTGGGTAGCTACTATCAAAAGGAGACAAATATTTTTCCAGTCTGAAGTAAACTGACCAAGCAAATGACAATGTTTAAAAGGAGAAAGCCACTGCATTGTGAAATGTATAGCACAAAGTGGCATGTTGTGACATATTGAAAGATGTCTAGCAGGCACATTTTTAATCAGCTTGCTGGTAACCTTTGGCCACTGTCATGAGTGGCCCACAGGTAGGCAAATTCCGAAGCCTGCCACTCTGCGTGACATAACTCTGCATGAAGCTACACCACTCTGTGTTAAAATAGTGCGTTATACTGTTCTGGGTCAAGGGTTCAGAACCTTGATAGGAAGGGCAATTTTTGCCTTTCCCCATGTTTATAAGGTTAAGATGCTCTTTCTGGGTAGGTCCTTTACTCCTTATGCCTCAGATGTAGTTTCTTTTAATTGTAGAAATATTAAAAAAATATGTAATGTCACAAACACAGTCATTCAGTTATCCACATATGAATATGGATTCAAAAATATAATGGAATTAAAGAATGGCTGAGGCTGGAAGGGCTTTCTGGAGGTCATCTGATCCAACCTCCCTACTCAAGCATATTGCAAATGCTTACTTATTTTCAATAAACTATTTATATTTCATTCAGGCTGAGATGCAATACTTTCAAGTGGTATGAGAAATAGCAATTAAGCACAGGGACTTAAATGGCATTAAAAATGGCAACAGGCTCTTATAATTAGGTTTCCGTTTATTTTGTCTTCAACTACTCCTAACAGCATTGCTAAGACTGGCTGAACAATATATCAAATCTAAGGACACATTTAAGGATTTCATGTAATGCTACCACATACTGATAATGACAAGGACTATAAGAACTTTTCTAATATGATACATTCTGGTTTCATTCTTAACATTCTTAATGTTGGGATGTCACAGGATGAAATAAATCTGCAGTTTAGCTTCACTCATTTCAGTGAACTTAAATCAGGTGATACATTTACTCCGCTTTCTTGACACACTGCAGTTCTTGATGTACTTTGCTTTGTGTTATGACAGAGATAAGCCTGATGGTATGTGGATGATGAAGTTTAATATGGTTATCAGAAGGTCTTTTAATGACTATAATAATTCCCAGATCCTGAGCTTGTCAAGTTAACTGCTTTGCTTTCCTTTAATTATAACTAATGATGGTTCTGGAGACAGACAGGGAAAACTAAAATACAGGAAGAGAAAGATAAGTTAGGATAATGGGCTTCATATGACCCTATATTACTATAAACAATTAAACAAACAAACAAACAAGCAACCACAGTTATTTTGTTTGGTTAGATATTTTACACTCATTCTATTCCAATGTGAGCTACTTTTTGATCATGCCATTAATCATGCTACTTAAGTGAACATAAATCTAATGCCTCTTCATTATGAAAAATGTTATAAGAGATGAATTTGAATCAGTGATCAGACCAATGACCTTTCTCATTTCTGTGAGTGTAATAATTAAAAAGTGATCTTTTCTACATAATACATAAATTTCAGATCACAACAATTAAAGAGGCAGAGCATCAGACTTTCTGAAATAAGAATATGAACTTTTTTTTTTTTTTTTCTGTAGCAGCCTGCTTTTGTTATGAAATGAAAGAGCAATGATCATGCCTTAGAGAATCCTCCTGACTCACACAGGATTGTACAAACTACTGTAGATCGTTTGAAGACATTTTACAGGAATTATAAAATATAGTAAGCTACTATGAAAATATCTGTTTTTGCATCTTTAAGTTTTTGTGGAATATTAATAATTAAAAAAAAATAAAAAATAATCAATGAACCTATTCAGAATCTAGTTAGGTTTAGGGTTTTCTGGAGCTTTACATTATGTTTTCCTGTCTTTATTTTTATTTATTTTTTTGTTTGTTTCTACTATCTACACACACAAAAAAAGTCTTACCTATAACAAGTCTAAGCCAGTGCTCTTTTTTAGCAACAGTACATCAAACACTTCATTTTAGCCAATGTTTGGTGAAAGAAAAGTATTAATGCTTTCATAATTTTGGTTTAATATGAAAATGGAATATCATTTTGCTTAAGCACTGTTGCTATGCGCATGCAGCTGAGGCAGGAAAAAAAAAAAAAAAAGTATTTTTAAATAAAACCATGGATCTTAAATGATCTTATTTTGTGGAATTAAGATGAATCACAACATCCAGGAAAAAATAAATAAATTTAAAAAAATCATTCAAATGAATGATTTCTAAGGCTCTCCTTTTTAGTGTAACTTTAGGAAAACCTTGCACTGCAATTCAGGAAGCATTAATTTATGTGAAAGCATAGCTGTCTTCTATCATAGTCACTGAGAAACCATTTGAGAAGCTCACAATAGGGAAAGAAATTTCAATAAAAGAATAACTGAAGTTGTAAAATAAGCCAGTTTAAGGTCACTATCTGCTTTTGTCATACGCCTTGTACAAGAAAATCTTCATGTCTCACTTCAGAGGCAAACACGCTTACAGGACAGGCAGTGAACAAAACTGGGAACCTCATTCTCTGTGCTATTGGAGCTCAGGAGGTATGCTATTTCTACTGCACTTTTTTTTTGCATAGGATCAAAAGATCTCACACAGAAGGTTTTTACATTAAGGAATTTTGCTTATTATTTAAGGTGTTAGCAGTAACCTGATTTATTCTAACTCATCTAATTTATTCTGACTGAAAAAGGGATAGAGGAAAGATCACAACAGCAGCTCAGAGGTACATAAGGTAGAGCTGCAGGCAAAAGATGTGGGTCCCCAACGTTAAAATCTAGTCTTCAGAGCATCATCAAAATTGTTGCACTATTCTCTGTGAAGAAATTAGGTAATTATTAAAATTATTAAAAATTCCATTACCTCATCCATTTTACAGAGCAGACTAAGGAAATATTAGCCATATCTCTCTCCCTCCTATCATTTGTCCTTCTCATGTTTAAAAGTTGAACTGATACATTGTTCTGTATAGAGAAATATTTTTATCTTCATAGCAAGGCTTGGAATAACTTCTTGGAACCATTTCACTTGCCTGCTAAAAATGTGGACTACACTTGACCATGACAGGAAAAAAAGTAGAACAAGAGAGCAGGAAAGTGCAGACAGACTACACTACCATCATCAAGAAGGTGTAAAAACAACCTACTAGTAACATTTGCATCTACCAAGAGATTGTGCAAGCAGCAGAAACACACGTTGGGACACTTTATTTGCCTTTTTTTTTTTTTTTTTTTTGACTTCTGCCATAAGTAATAGAATGATATAGAAGGGAATCTGTTTATCTGTTTTTATTAAGACTAGTTAACACCAAGCAATTTATTTTGTTTCAGTAGTACTTGCATTGAACACCAAAGAAGGATACACTTTATTTGAATGCTTACATGTATATATGTAAACATACTGTACGTATATCTGTATGCTGAACAAGTTTCATAATGAAATATCTTCAAAACAACATGCCATAACCTGCTGGTAAGGTATGCACTACATTTTTCTGCACTTTTTTTATTTGCATTTTGGCACCTTCCTCTGTAGTAAAGTAGTGCAGCATGCTGCACTAACAAAATATGTACATGTGCACATATATATATTTGCATGAATACAAATGTTTTTAGGTGTATAATGACCTCTTATGCATATATATGTGTAAACAAGACTCTCTTTCATGTACAGTATCTAATGAAAGTCATTATATTATTTATTGGACTGCTTGTATTAAATTGCTTTTCCTGTCATGCTTGCTTCCTTGCTTGTGAATTGCTTCCTAGCAAATTCACATCAAACACATTGCCAGTTACTTATATAAGACAAGGATTAATGTTTTCAGGCTTTATTTAGAAGCAGAACTGGACCCTAGAGATAAAGCACTAGACATGCTTAAATGGTTGAAAGTGTGCTAGGAAGTACCACACTTCCTTGTAACAGCTGCTTGTTTGAGTAGAGTAGAATTCAACACCTTGGTCTCCTGGTGCTTACATGGCTTACATGAGATACAAAAGCATAAATAGCATACAAAAGTATATGTAGCATCCCAAAATAAAACAAAACAAAACAAAAAAGACTAGCTATTAAAATGGTCTCCTAGGATTCACTAGGATTCATTTATTAATGGAAAGGATACATATATATATTTTTTCCCTTTGGAGATATATTTCAAGATGATAATGAAAAGTACAAGATTCGCAATTCAGGCATCTGCTATATTTTGTTGTGATACAAATGGGATTAAATATAGCCTTTTGTGGCTCTTGTCCAGCTATACAATGCGTGCTATACGTGGTTTCACATGCTCTCAGGAATCCAACGTGAGCATGACAGGGCTGATCTGGATACTGTTGCTTCCCACCCCTCCTTGCATAGGAAAAGTAAGGATAAATTTCATTCATGGCTGTAAGTCACCCAAAAGCTGTAGAAGCTGAGCCACATAAATGAAAATAAAATCAGACAAATGAGATAGAAAAATTTATTAAAAACATGTCCTGAAAAGACATGGAAATCTTCTGGGAATGCTGGTTTAAAAATAATTAAATAAATAAATAACTAAATAAATAAATGAAAAACTGAGCTACAAGCTGATCTGAGGTACAACATTAACCACGAAAAAGCAAGAGCCTAGATAACCAGCATGTTTTGCTCACCTGTCAATCTGCACAAGGGAAAACAAGTCACTGGGAACACCAAACACAAAAATCTTATAGAGCATCTCGAGCAGAACAAATAAGCTTTAAATATTTCATAATCTCTTGATGAGACTAACATCTTATCAAGCGTGCATTTTCTCTAGAAAGTTCATTGGCCAAGGGCATAGGAAGCAATATATAGTTGCAGGGAGTTACAATACAGAGCCATAAGTAAATTTAATTGGTTTTACTGGTATATACACTTATATGGTGTAATCCTTTTGTCTGAGTGACACCACACTGTTGACAAGGTGATGAATGCCTTCTGTGTTCCTGTTTGATAGTGGATACCTTTTTCTTTGTATGCCTAGACCAGCATTTTGAAGCAACGTACAATACAAAAAACAAAACAACAAAAAAAAAAAAACTCTCAATAGAAACTAGTACATTGCTAAACCTCAAAAGTTGTAGTTTCACACCAAAATTTATATTTCCTGTCTCATACAAAGTGATGTAAGAGGGGGAACTGGTAACAAGGAGACATACTTTTATTGGTTTCCTGCACAAGTTCCATTTAGCTTATTGTTAGTTAATTTTCTTGCTGTATGGGAAATAAGATTTTTTTCCACTGTTCATTTCCAAATTCTGACTCTTCAGTGCCTGCACTTTTGAACTTTTGAAACAGTTCCATGAAAAACGGTGCTGGTTCATAAATCAAAAGCAGGCTGAGATCACTGCAACTGACTGCATTCCATGCACACAGCATTCAAAGCAAACACTTGTTAACAACAGCAACAACAAAAAGAGAGCATGAAAAATGATGAGGCAGTAGATAGTGACATTTTATTTACTATTTCTTCACTATGAACAAGACTGAAGCTTAGCATTGTGTATTAACATTGTAGCCTTCAGTTTAAAAGAGTTTATTTTTATTTTATAAAATTACTAGGGAATATAGAAACAGGAACAGCTTCCTCGGCTATTCCCAAAACTATTGCAGTATCCCTGCTCTGCGATGGCACAGACATAAAAATGATTTGAAGGTGCTAATACACAAATAAATGTATCACAAAATGTTCCTGAACATTTTGATGTGATTTTTGTCTTTGTTGCTTTTGGAAACATCTAATGTTCAAATGTTGCTGGAAGGCATACAGTGTATACTTAACTATGTTTTTTGCGAAGTTACTTCACCCTTTCATTTGTTTCTGTTCGTTACAATTTCAGGGCTTATTCTAATACCACTGATTAGAAGATTGATTAATGTGTATGGTGATTAATGAGATGTAAAGAAATAATTTTAGGTAAAGAGCTAATTGTACATGCTGAATTTATAAATGCTGTATAACTGTAGTGTTTTCCCACAATTAAATATTATAAAGGAGTTAGGCCAATAAAACAAAGCCACCACCACCATCAAAACACATTCCTGTAAAGAATTGTCAGGAAAAACAAAAAACAAACAAAAAACAAACAAACAAACAAACAAACAAAAAAAAACAGCTAAATTCTCTATTTCCTTTTTTTTTTTTTTTTTTTTTTTTTTTTTTTTTCTACACAGACAGTAGCTGAGAATACATCTACATGGGAAGCATTTCCACGGTAACTGAGCTTTATAGTTTGTTCCCTGTCAAGTTTGCCTTTGACTTCAGTAAGCATAGAATAGGAAAGAGAGTTGAAAGACAAGTGAAGCCAGAGTTGGTGAATAGGAGTTAATAGCTGCTGTGCTTGTCCAGAGTGGGTCTAGCACAGGGCTTATTTTTTGGTTCAGTTCACAGGTGACAGATACTTTGACTAGGCCTGTTTCTTTAACAGAAACTAACACTTCACTAACTGTATTTGCTGAACTAGTTTTGACCATGATGTTGAACATATTTAAAATATGTCATTCCTTTCTATTTGTTGAGTTTTTTGTTTTGCCCATGGGTAATTGCTATTTCTACAACTGTCAGAAAGCGTCATGTTTTCACTAAATTGTAAGCAATATTGTCAACTTAAGGGCACATTTCCTATGAAGGACATTTTAGTGCTTGATTCTTTAGAAACAATAAAAATAAATGATATATAAATTGTTTACTCTATCCCAAATGGAGTAGAGTAAAAAAATACTCTGGAAAGTAAATATTCTAGAGAAGATGTGATAGAACATACTAAGTGAAGTGATTTTAGCTATCAGGTTATTTAAAAAGTCTTCCTCCCACTTCCCCCACAAAGCTACTAAAACATTACTTAAGCTCAAACTGCTATGGAGTCTATTATTCATTTATACTGCATATGACAAATGTAATGTATCTAGAATGTTTGATTTAATTGCTCATCTGAGGTGGCTAGTGACGCTAGTGACATTTCAGATGATTTTAGGATGGTACAGATCACCCTAAATACATCTCCAGACCTAAATACCATCACGAGTGGATATGTTAGGTGTTGGATTGGATACCTAATTATGAGCAATCAAAGTTGTGACCGCCCTATTTGAGGTGAGTTTTAGCTCACAGACAATAACTCAAACACCAGCTCCTAAAGCTAGAAATCTAGTGTAGTGCAACAAACAGAAACTTTTGAGACCATTTCAGTTTACCCAAAACCACAACATTTAATGTTCAAGCACCTCAACAACGCTCTAGATCCATGTTTCAGCTAGATCTCCATTGACTATGAGGGATCACATCGAGACACCAATTTAAACTCAGATAAGAGATGAATCCCATTATTTTACACAGTCATTCTCACTGTAGGAGAGCTACCAATCAGATACTCAAAAGTTAACCCCTGAAGTGCCTGTTTTGGACACCTGATCCCCAAAGTGGATTAGAGATGAGTGTTTGGGCTTTCTGTAGTGTAAATGAGTAGTAGGTCCTTCAGGTAGGGTTCCATCTAGGCATCCCACAGGACAAATTTCATAGACACAAAGGAAAAGTGCTGAGAGCAAATTCTACCACTTTCCTGTTTGTAAGCACATCTATTTTTAAGGTAGCCATGGTTTGAGACATTACAGAATCACAGAATTTCTAGGTTGGAAGAGACCTCAAGATCATTAGATGGGGTTCAGTCCTTGCTTCAGCCAGCCTCCAGGAAGAGTAAATGTGGTGTCTATTAACACACTGGGGATGTGGCTGCATTGCTTTTCTAGGTTGTAGAAGTTGCAAATTCATTTTTTTTTTCTACTAATTTTAAAGTAATTTCAGGCACTTTTCTCTTGAAAGCACCTACTGACTGGTCAACTAGATTCTGAATAATAATATTTTACTGAAGCAGGGTTTGCAAAAGAATTCTTTGAAGTCTTGTAAAAGTCTTTGTATGAAAAAGAAACTGCTGGTGCAGCACCAAAACACTTTTCCCCAGGGTTGCTGCCATGTATTATATACAATAGGTATAATAGGTACTTAATAATAGGTACTTATAGTACCTGTGTATAATTTCTCTCTTTCAATTAAATACTCTTAACAGAACTTCTCCCCCACCCCCTACTGATCATTTAGAAATTATTTTTCTTCATCTTTCTAATTCATCTTTTCAGTTTGTCATTAATCTTCTGTTTCATTTTTTGAAATTGTATTTAAGTATTATATAAAGATATTAAATATTATGTAAATATTATGTAAAGATATTATTTATTGTTGCATCATTATTGTTTTCTGCATTATTCACTTTTTTTTTTTTTTTACTTCAGATTTTATTTTTCTTTATCTCATAGATTTCAACAAATTCATCAATAACTAGTCTGCTTTTTATGTCAATTCAGTACCAAATAATCTTTCAGGACAAAATTTGTTTTGTTTTTCCTATCTGCTGCAGTTCTTGGTCTCTTAATTTTGATCTATATTTTTCCTCACTTCTTCCAGCTGTTTTTTTTTTTTTTTTTTTCCTGACAATCCTCACTCCAGATTTTCTGCTTTCTCAGTCTACACCATAAATTAATAGCATGATTTCCATTTCACGTCTCATAGCTAAAACTGTTTTCTTCAAGCAGTGAAATGAATATATCTCATGACAGAATGCTACAGTCATCCTGAACACCCTGCTACAGTCAACTTCTTGTCTGCTCTCTCTGCATTTCTCAGTTTGCATGAGATGAAACCTACCAGACTGATCTATTTCTCAGAAATAATTTATATTTTGAAACCTTCCCTCTTTCATATGCTATCAAAAGCCTATTTAAAGTCTATAAAATTTTTTGTACAGTATTAGTTTCTGTTCTGTGAACTTCCTTAGGATCTGCTTTATCACAAACAGCTGAGCAGCTGTGTTGATCTAAACACGCTCTGTTCCTTCACAGGCACTCCTCCCATGGATATCTTAATGTATTCCTGAAATGTCTTAGAAAATACTCTTTCTCTCACATTTACTAAGCTAATTCTGCCATAGCTCCCTGCATTTATTCTTATCTCAGCATCTGCCCTTGTTTTTAAATCTTCTTGGAGAGCTACTGAGTTGACAGAGTTTTATGGTTTCTCAGATCTCTCATTTTTTCAGATTTCCTGTTAGAATTCTGACCTTTTCTAAGAAATTTGTTCTCCCTTGGCTATACTGAATGGCTTTGCATGACCCCTAATGAACCATGGGATATTATGTGTGTCTTACACTCTTCAAAATATTTTTTCTGTTTCTTACTTTGGTTTCAGACATCCTTTGTCATTGCTGGTACTTGTATTTCTTTACAAAAACATCTAAGTTATTTCTCTGATCATGAGGCACAACCCTGAAGTCCTATTTCCTTTGTATTTTCCTCTCAACATTAATACTCTTTGATTATCCAGCTTTTATTGTTTCTCTTTTTATCCAGTGACTCCGCAGTGTAAAAATATGCAAATACATTCAGCCAGTTGTTCTTGGCTGATATTTAAAACCTACTTCAGTGCCCAATAGTAGGAGGCTGTCTATATTTGGAATCTGAACAGTGAAAATAATACCTGTAGATGATGCCTTGCTTGGCTTAACATGTACTTTTGTTCCGCTCCCAAAAACCAATATGTGCTATGCACAGATTCTGAGAGAGAAGCTGGGAGAAAGCTGAGGGTTCAGTGTCAGGAGATGCGAGCCCAAAAGCTATTTCACTGTCAAGGTCCTATTTTACACATAAGCTTGATTTTTCCAAATATGATTGTAAGAGCCAGTACTGCAAGTCTGCTGAGTGTTGATGACTTCTTTACAGTCTAGTAGAAAGATGCTCAGATTAGGTCAAATATTGAGAACCACCTAGCCAAAGAAGAGATAGTTGTCTTTCCTTATAATATGTTAGGTTCTTTTTTGGAAATGGATCACAAAAGACATAAATAAAACAGCTAAAAAAACATGCCCTATAAATTACAATGTAAAGTGTCAAGATACCTGTGGTTTTTATACTTCCTATTCTAGGCCACTTACAGCTATTTTACTAGTGCTTTTTTCCTAATGACATAGCAATTGACCCTATTTTCTTCAGTATGTAGGCTTTCTAATTTCATGCCCTTAGTCCATCAGATATTTATATTAGGAATCAATCAAAAGGGTGGCCCGATGGGCTGAGGCCAACTGTATGAGGTTCAACAAAGCTAAGTGCCAGGTCCTGCACTTGGGGCACAACCCCATGCAAGAGTACAGACTGGGGAAAGAGTGTCTGAAAAACTGCCCAGCAGAAAGGGACCTGGAGATATTGGTCAATAGCCAGCTGAAAATGAGCCAGCAGTGTGCTCAGGTGGCCAAGAAGGCCAATAGTGTCCTGACTTGTATCAGAAATAGCATGGCCAGCAGGTCTAGGGAAGTGATTGTTCTCCTGTACTCAGTTCTGGTGAGGCAGCACCTCAAGTACTGTGTTCAGTTTTGGGCCCCTCACAAGAAGGACATTGAGGTGCTCAAGTGAGTCCAGAGAAGGGCAACGAAGCTGGTCAAGGTTCTAGAGAACGTATGAGTCTTATGAGGAGCATCTGAAGGAACGGGGGGTTGTTTAGCCTAGGGAAAAAAAAAAAATAAAAATGGAGGCTTAGGGGAGACTTAATTGGCCTCTACAATTACCTTAAAGAAGGCTATAGCAAGGTTGGGATCAGTGTCTTCTCCCAGGCACTAAATGATTAAGTCATGTTAGTAAGGACTGCATTTCCATGTTTTTTTGACGACCACAAGGGATGGTGACTCAACTACTTCCCTGGGCACCCTGTTCCAAAGAAGCAGTTGAGTCACCATCCCTGGATTGATCACTATGATTTTATGATTCCATGAAAAATCTCTTCTGCAAATCTAGGTGACAAACTTGAATGAATTTGCTTAAAGACCAAGGAAGATAGCAGCCTCTCTCCTATAGACTCCTTGACCTGATTCCAGCAGCAACCATGGAATCACAGAATCATAGAATGTTTGCAGTTAGAAGGAATCTCAAAGATCATCTAGTTCCAATGCCCCTGCCATGGGGAAATGCCATTCCTCCCACTAGATCACGTTGCTCAAAGCCATATTGAATCTGGCCTTGAAAGTTTCCAGGGATGGGGCATTCACAGATTCTCTGGGCAACCTGGTCCGGTACCTCATCACCCTCACAGTAAATAATTTCCTCTTTAATCTAATCTATCCTTTTTTAGCTTAAAGCCATACCTCCTTGTCCTATCACTACACTCCCTGACAAAGAGTCCCTTCCCACCTTTCCTGTTGGACCTCTTTAGGTATTAGAAGGCCACTATAAAGTCTCCCCAAAGCCTTCTCTTCTCCAGGCTGAACAAACATCAACTCCTTCAGCCTGCCTACATAGGAAAGGTGCTCCAGTCCCCTGATCTGAGCATGTGTCTCTTCTCGACTCACTCCAACAGGCCTATGTCGTTCTTATATTGGAAGCCCCAGAGCTGAATGCAGAATTCCAGATGGGGTCTCACAAAAACAGAGTAGAGGGGGAGAATCACCTCCTTTGTTTTTTTTTGGTCATGGTTCTATTGACATAGCCAAGGATATGGTTGGCTTTCTGGGCTAATGTTATGCCAGCTTATGTTGAGTTTCTTATCAAGCAAGTCCTTCTCTGTAAAATGGCTTTCAATCCATTCTCTGCCCAGCCTGTATTTGTGCTTGGGATTGTCCCAGATCATATGCAGGACCTTTCAATTGGCCTTGTTGAACCTCATGATGTTCTCACAAGCCCACCTCTCAAGCCTCTCTAGGTCCTTCTGGATGGCATCCTTTCCCTCCTGTGTGTCTACCTCACCGCACAGTTTGTCGTCTTTGACAAACTTTCTGAGTGTGCATTCAATCCAACGTGCATGTCACCAACAAAGAGATGTTAAATAGCACTGGTCCCAGTACTGACCCCTGAGGAATACCACTAGTCACTGGTCTCCAACTGGACATTGAACCATTGACCATGGTCTTTGGCTGCTACCAAAGATGGTCTTTGAATGTGACCATCCAGCAGATTCCTTACCCACTGAGTGGTCTATCCATGAATCACTAGAACTATCTTGGACTCGTTTTTTCTTTCTTTTGTATGTTTAAATCTGTGCTAGGCCTATGTCTGTATATGTCTGTAGTATATGTCAGCATATGTATATATATGTATATGTCTGTATATGCAGACATATGTCTATATACCCATATATATACATGTGTATATGTATACGTGTATGTGTATGTGTATATGTATACGTGTATGTGTATGTGTATATGTATATGTATATGTATATGTGTATATCTATATATATAAATCTGTATATGTCGGCATGTCTGTATTTTTACAAGATGTGATCAATTTGTAGTCAATTTTCTCACTCATAACACAGATTAACTGAACTAAAAAATAATTAATTTTCATAAGCAAAGCTCACCTAAAAAAGCATTCTTATGTTGCAAAACATTTGGAAGTCAATTTTGGTACCAGCACAATCTGACATTTTCCCTAAAGACACAGGTGGTAGGAGGTTGGAGGGGATGGTGAGCACAGGGTTGGATACAGGAGTGTGATATGAAATCTGAAAAGTTCTTTTTAACAGATGGGTTTTTTTTAGAAATTGATCTGCTATATATTTCAAAAAAAAGATAATCATTATTATTACCATGGAAGTTCAAGGGGCTACAATAGAAATTATATAATCTGAAATTGTTTTAAAGGAGCTAAGAGAAATTACTTATATCTAGGATTGAAAAGCTAAATTATGCTGAACTCAGCAGCTAATAGTGAGTAGAGCAGAGAGTAGGGAGAGTGGGGTAAACCAAACTGTATGAAAACAAAATTTGAAAGTATCTATGTAACGTTTCATTGTGTTTGGAGAAACAGGGTCTATACAAAGCTGCCTGACTTCCCTTATAACTGCAGTCACCACTGAGCAATTAAAATGATTACTGCGTTTTACTTCTGTCCTAAGACTCTGTATACAGTCAGTACATGCTTAATGTGAATATGGGATTGAATTCTTTTCCTGGTAACACCCATTTCATTTGTCCATTATGCAATTTTTTCTATCACTATCATATGAAGAATTTATGACATTTTTCTTTTATTTTTTATCTTGTTCTGTGAATTTGAGGGAAGTTTTTTTATTGACTTTCAAGTACACAGAATTATTAAGCTTCCTAGCTGAGGGAATGTATCCATGAAAGATGATCTAGAAAATTTTGCGAGCTCTCATTTCCATAATGCGTCTTTTGGGGTTATAAATGCAGGTGTATGATGTTTCACAGCTTTTGCTACCTATTTCATGGCTTATTAGTGCATCTCAAATGTATTTTGCCAAGGAGAGGAGGATCAGTAGTTTCATTTTACATATCAAGAAACTAGTATAAGGAGAGCTGAAGTAAATTGTTCAAGGTCAGCTAGAGGTTAGTGGCTGTTAGAAAGGTGGAGTGCAGGTCTTCTGAGACCCAGGTGGTTTCAGCAGGCATCTGGGTATGCTGTCTGTCAGATAGGACAGTGAGAGAGTACTGTCTGCTGATCTCTACTGTCTCAACTATATGTAAATGTAAATATGTGTATATGCCAGGCACACACATGTACTCACATATGCTGAGTATGTGATGTGTGATTTCTTTCTTATAGAAACTTCTTTCTGTAATCTTGGAATTTGCTCCCTGTCTCACTCATTCTCTGCTCCATCACACTGAAAAGGTCTTGACAGTATTTCATCTCATTCATGTGTTATCATTACTACTGTCAGGAGATTTTGGATAATAAATGCAGTGCTTTACCAACTAAAAACATTTTCTTTTTGCACTGACACAGACTCGTCAATAAAACCCCATGGCATGTTAACTTCCCATCTCTCAGATTTGGCACGATGACATTTACAATGCAGAGAAAGGTAACAAAGTGTGAAACAGATCATAAATCATTTAAAGAGAGTTAAAAAGAGACTTAAAACAAAAGCCTCCAAGAAAGGAAGATGAAAAAAAAAAAAAAAAAGTGGAAAAGTGAAATGGGCACAAGAAATTATTTTATACAAGAATGAAAGAATGACCTTTTCACCTATCAGCATTCACATTGGTTTGTCTCTGGAGTCTAGAACAATTCAGTCACTGTGCAGAACGCTGCATGAGGAATGAATCTTTTCTTTTATTGTTACTCAGGGCATGATACCACATGAGAGGGATAAAAAAAAAAAAAAAAAAAAAAAAAGGAAAGAGAGAAAGAAAAAAAAAAAAAGAAATGGAAAGCAAGTCACTATTGGTTTGGGATAATAAAAGCAATCAGCAAATGCAATATACTTAGAGATAGTCTTCAATTTGAAGTTCACAAGGCAGGCAAGTGCACTTTATTGGAAACTTTTGCATTTCAAAACATGTTTTACAATCTTTTCACTCAGCCATTTAAATATGGGCTTTGCAGATGCCTGGAAATGTAGTGAAGGAAAGGGACTCACTTCATCATAGCTTGAAAATGTGAATGTGCAAACAGTACTCTACAGTACTCTTCATGAATACATAGAACAGAAGGTTGGATATTTATACGATCAGCTTTAAAACATGATGCTTTATTGGGAAGCTCTTTTTTCAATTAAGTGGAGCTAAGAGGGTGATACAGACAAACCAAAATCAGAAGTTGGATGTCTGTGTCATATTCCTTAAACCCCCACACCAGAAAAAAAATGTTTAGTACCACATGACAAAGTGAAAGCATTTTAATATAAAGTAAAAATGAAAACAATTAATGTAATTGTGCAGCTGGTTAGATTTGTTTTTATAGGCAAAGGAAGAAAAGTCTAAGTACTAAAGCAAAGAAAATGTGGTGAGGTCACCAATAATTCAATCATGTCTATACACATGCCAGGTAGTTCTTACTGAGAACGATAACATGCATTTATACAAATCCTTTACAGATTTAATACATAAACTAGCTTACCAGATTCTGAAGCACTTGTCGTGGTTTGAAATGTAATTATTGCTAAAAAACACAGAACAGAGCAAAAATGTGTAACAGTTTTTGGCAGGAAGAGAATAATAATAATATATCCAATTAACACTGTAGAAGGTATTTTAGGTAGACATTGACATTGGCAAAGTAGAACTTGAAAATGACTTCACAGTTAACTATTAGTTTTGCTGAGCACATTAAAGGAAAGAAAAAGAAAACTATTTCTTGGTGTGAAATAGACTTGGGCTTGATCTGTGACTTCTGTTTGGAAGTGAGGCAAACCACAGTAGTTACATAACAGAAGCAGTGACTTAAATTTCCACTTCTCTGATCATTTCTGCTAGTTTCTAAGTCATCAATGATTTTTCAACAAGTTATTCACAATTTGAAATCAATAAACCAAATGCTTTCTTTCTAGAATCTCAGAGGTAAAAGACTGCTAGAGATCAATTCTGAAAAAAAAAAAATAATAATAATAATTCCCTTTTTTCATGGAAAAAAAAAAAAAGAAAAAGGAATGTAGTAAAAAAAAGCAACAAAAATATAATATTAGTAGAAAACATTCACCTAGCTTTTACTAGCTCTTAAAATTCTTCCAGTTCTCCATGTTATCCCTTTTTAGATTTCAAAAGGAACAGGACTAACTCTAACTTGCTAGTCCTTTAAACTCATGTAGAGTTTGCAGAGTGCTATCACAAGCTTGTCACTTGGCCAGGGTTATTTTATTTTTCATCTTTCTCCTTGCTACTGAGAGTGCATTTTGAACTCCAATTGCTACTCTGAGATTTATTCGGCAGCATTTGTCCAGTCTGGATCTGAGTAAATGTCCAATGACAATGTTGCCTTTCACAGTAGGGCGTCCTGCAACTGCACAGGAATATGGGTAGAGGACTGTTTCAGTTATTCATTCAACTCATGCAAAAAGTTCCACCCACCTAATAATCAATTCTAATATTTTTTTTCTGGTGACATTAGATTGTCTATATCCATTTCTTTATCAGACTATTGAGTTTCAATATAGCACTTAATTTCAATTTTCCTACATGTAGATTACCAATAAAATGAAGTTTTACTCCATCAGAGATTTGTGGAGGAAATGTAATTAACTTGTGTTATATGGATATTTTATGTTCATGGATGTTTCTAAAGCAGATCAAAAAGTTCAGAAGAGAACATGTATGAGGTAAATAAAGGATTAATTTTCATGTTCCTCGCATTTGGCTCTCTATCCCTGTTTTCTTTCCTCTAAAGTATTCCTAAGTAGGTGTGATCCTGCATTTTCCATTTGTGCTGGCAGAACCATTTTATATAGGCATAGTGTCTGTGTAAAAAGTTTGAATCTGACTAACACTTATATATTAGATCATACAACATACCACACAGATCACTGCATTTTAACAAAAGAAAACAAAGCAAAAAAAAAAAAAAAAAACATGTTGAAGATGCCGTAAAAAACAGTAGCAAATAGAGATTGCAAACTTGCAGTTTTAACAAGGCAATTTGCTATACAAACTTCCTATATTCAAAGCTAAGTTCCTTCAGTAATTATTCTTCTTTAGTTATATATATATATATATTTATTTTTTTTCTTACCCAAATATGGTTTTAATGTTTGCAGTGTTTACAAATGTTGACAACTCATAGGACAGCTAGCATAGCTGGCAAAAAAAAAAAAAAAAAAAATGCCCTTGCAATATATTTCCAGTTGTTTAGAGACTGTTTTCATTTTCAGCAGCAGTGGCATGACTGTGGAGATCCTGAGACTAATACATATGCTAAATCAGGGAAATACTGATAATTATTCCTAGGGTTCGTTATAGCATCTTACTCAGCACTTTGATTTCTGGATGCAAAGCAGTTTAGAGAAACTGGAAAGATGCAGAATGCCTTTTCATTTTTCCTCTGTCTCATAAATCAAAGACACTATAAAATTATAGCAGTAATAAAAACACTAATAATGCACTGTGAATCTCTTTAACCAATTATCCCATTTCCTGTCTGGCTATTAGGCTGCACTCAGAATTCTCAGAGAAAATGCATTTGCGTTGTACAGTAAAAGGCAAGTTTAAATGCATTACATGACAGCTAGCGTATTAATGTCACTTCTGATCAGCAGCATGAATTGCCTATCTGAGGAATTCATGGACAGTCAAGAAAATGAGCTGAATTATTCAATGGGAAAAGACTTCTGTGTCCTATAGGACTGAACTAAGTTAAACTGATGCATGTTCTTGTAGTGACCCTCCATATATATAACAACAGTGCACACTGTGTTTTGTGACTGCTGTTAGTAGGGGGGTCTACAGCCTACATTCTATGCTCCCAACACATTGGAATATTTAAAACATGAATTTTGGATTCAGAAATGAATTTGATCTTTGTTGTTGTTGTTTGTTCGGTTTTATTTAAAAAATACAGTAAATCTCCTAATGAACTACTTAGAGAGTTTGGGTGGGTCTTCTTTTAGGGATTTTTTGTGTGTGTGCACTATCATGTTTATGAACAGTTCAGATTTCTTAGATTTTTTTTTTTTTTTAATATGTCTTTCTCTAATGTAATGTGAGTATAACCCTCTAATTTGTATGGATACATGTTAGTTTCATGATTTCAATGCTCAGATATTTGAATTTTTCCACCAAATGCTTCCAATGTAATTAAATTTCCTGTAATTTTTATTTATTTATTTTTAACAACAGCAACAACAAAAGCACTTCACAAGAGGTAATGAATGATGTGCTAGAAATACTTTTTCTCACTTAGAAATGGTTCTTCGCAAAGATGATTGAATATATTGAGTAACATGATTCTATACACCACAGTTCAGCACCTTAATGACTGTTTATGAATGCTGTCTTGCAAAAGTCAAACTGAAAAACACTTTTTAAGTCCTCTGTAATTTTATGCTAAAACCTGGTTCTACTGAAGTTAAAGAGACTTTGAAAATTGATTCCAAGGAACTTGTAAATGTTCCATATAATTGTTAATAAATATCATTGCTCAGTCAACAGTATGAAAGATGGTGACTTCAGGATTTAATCTTTGGCTTTCGTAGTGATTGGAGGCCAGAAGACCGACATCCATTCCACTTTACACCTTCTGTGTGAACATTTATTCCTGGTAACTTAAACACAGGCACACGTGCACACGCACACATTTTCTTTTTGTGCTTAGAGAGTCTGAACAAATCACAGAATCACAGATTTGTAGGGGTTGGAAGGGACCTCAAGAGGTCATCAGGTCCAACCCCCATGCCAAAGCAGGTTCCCTACAGCAGGTTGCCCAGGTAGACATCCACTGAATATCTCCAGAGAAGGAGACTCCACAACCTCCACAACCTCCACAACCTCCACAACCACCCTGGGCAGCCTGTTCCAGAGCTCTGACACCCTCACTGTGAAGAAGTTCTTTTGCATGTTGGTGTAGAACTTCCTGTGATCCATTTTGTGGCCATTTCCTCTTGTCCTGTCCCCACAAACAACTTAGAAGAGGTTGGCCAAATCCCTCTGTCTCCCACACTTCAGGTATTTGTAAACATTAATAAGATCCCCTCTCAGTCTCCTCCAGGCTAAACAGACCCAGATCTCTCAGCCTTTCCTCACAGGCGCTCCCGGCCCCGTATCATCTTTGTTGCCCTCTGCTGGACTCTTTCCAGGAGACCCCTGTCTTTTTGCAACAGGGAGCCCAGAACTGGACAGTATTCCAGGTGAGGCCTGACTAGGGCAGAGTAGAGGGGGAGGATCACCTCCCTTGACCTGCTGGCCACACTCCTATTTATGCGCGTCAGGATCCCATTGGCCTTCTTGGACACCAGGGCACATTGGTCAACCTGTCGTTCACCAGGACCTTCTCTGCAGAGCTCCTCTCCAGCAGGTCATCCCCCAGCCTGTACTGATGCATGCTGTTGTTCCTTCCCAGGTACAGGACTCTACATTTGTTCTTGTCAAACCTCATTTGATTTTTTCCTGCCCAGCTCTCCAGCCTGTCTAGGTCTCTCTGAATGGCAGCATGGCCTTCTGGCATGTCAGCCACTCAGTGCTGGGCTTGATATAAGAACATGTGCAGGCATTAAGACAGAACTTGCTAGAATAGTGTTGAAAGTATTCTGTGTATATGGAGACAAACTTGCCACACTGCCTCTCCAAAGTAGACCTGGGGGATCAGAACCTGAAAGAAACTCAGGGGCTAATTTATTTGACATGATGGGTCAGTCATAAGTGAAAACTTCCTGAGGAATCCTCAAACTCAGTGTATTTGCTGATGTTCCTTATTTATTTATTTATTTATTTATTTATTTATTTATTTATTTATTTTCCATACATATAATTACCTCGGTTTCAAACATTTAATTAAGATTATTACAGTTGAGTTGTAAAGCTGCTTTAGTTCTAGCCTACACTCTGGTCAATACAATGAATATGAACCGTAATAGATGTGTGGCATAATATTATAAAGGAATTAATGCATCATCCTGCCAGGGTGCTTAAGAAACCCTATTGTCATCATTATTAATTTTAATACCTTATCAATGAAGAACAGCTTTTAAAAGAAATGTTTATCAGAGTGTTCATTTAGATTTATTTTGGCCCAGATTTTCAATTCTCATTGTTAAAAAAGATTATTATTGCAGTTAATGTGAGTTCTGTTCATCAGAAAATTTCCTTCCTGGGCTCTAAGCGAAGTATTTCCATGTGGTCAGTATTGCATGTCTTTCTGAGGATGTGTTCTGTTTGCTTTTATAATGTTCATAACCAGTCCTCCGAGGGGATCTGTGTTTTCTGTGAATGCTTTCTGTGTGTCTCCAAGAAAGGGAAAGACCCAAAGTGCAAGAAAGATCCGTAGTACTTTGTGTTTCTGCAATGGAGAACATAGAGTCCTGGATAAAGAAAGAGCCAAATCCACATACATATATAAGCCTAGCATATTTCAGAAGAACTCATGACAGACATACCTGTAGGACTGAGATCACAATTTTACTTTTGTAACTACAGCAAGGAGGATCAAGAAGACTGTTTTGGGAAGTGAGCCCAACCGTGCAGACCAAACGACATCATATTCCTAACTACTTCTCCAAATATTTTTTTCCGTTCCTTTATTAAGTGGGTGAAACAGTTTTCATCTGTGCATGTTCAAAAATATGTTGTTGGCATTGGAGGATGATGAACCTGATCTCAACAAGAAATTCGAAAATTTTTCTTTCTGAGAAGTTGTAGTATAGAGTTCATTTTTCCTTTCTAATATTTCAAGGCTTATAGTAGGTGCTTGACTGACTTTTCAGTAGTCATGGACCTTTTTATCAGTACAACAGATAAGCAAGACTTCCACACCATTATCTTCTCTTCTTAAAACTCTGTTCACAATGTGCAGATAGAACAACTTTCTTCTATTTCTTTTTTCATATCTTATGATGTTACTATTCCATCTGTAGCCAGTGTAAGTGATATATTTCTAATACAGTCAATGAATGTTTCACCTGCTCTTCTACAGAGATAGCCTCTTACTGTACACCTAATTGCAACTGCAGCTACTGTATAAAATTTCATAGACCTGTCAGATTCAGTCTTGTTATTAATTTGCATAGGTTTATTAAACATTTATTGGATTTGTCTTCTTTAAAGTCTCAGTATATTACTGACAGAGTTAGATTAATCTGAAAATAACAACAAGGGACTTCAAAGCTTTTATGAGGAATTATAAAACTATTCCCTAGTGGAATATTATAGGAACATAGCTTTTCAATGCAGTCATGCTGTGGCTTTTTAGAATTTACACTATATTGTTAATACATGAAAGTTATCCACATCTAATTCTTCTAAATGAAGACCTTACATGTACAGTGTTTCCTCCATGCTTCTGATTTTTATGATTGTTCAAGGAATAAACAAAACAAAACAAATCATCATCAACAACAACAAAAAGCACCCTTGTCTTTTATTAGCAATCTAAATCAGTGCAAACTACTTCCTTTAACTCCCTTGGAAACATTTTCCTCTTCTCTACATTGCTATACAGTAAGTCAAATATTGTGCATGGTGCTTAACTGAAGATCTGGAAGGAATTCTGAATTGTTAATTTTTCCCCTTAAAATAATTATCTGTGACTTTTCTATTTTATAAATATATATTAATTAATTTTCTAATATTTAGTATTGCATGGCCCAACAGGATAAGAAAGAGCTAAAAACTGAAAATTCACAATTAAATATTTGAAATTAATTTTACATGACTAAATGAAAATACAAAGAGCTGTAGTGTTTGTTCCACAGTAAGCTGGAAATAAGAATTTTGCAGACTGACATGTTTCTTAGATAAAGTTTCCTTTTTGCCCCATTAATGTTTCTAATAACCCTGGGGAGCTGTTTCTGTTGTTGCATGTGATGTTTATAAAATTAGCTACTGTTGGCTGCCTTTTTTAAAATGTTGTCATAGAGCAATAAACAAGGTTTCATGCTTCTGAGAATAGAAGGAGCTGGAGTTCCTGGTGAACACAAAGTTGAACATGAGCCTGCAGTGTACCTTTGCACCAAAAAAAACCAACAGTCTCCTGGGTTGCATTAGGCAGAGCATCACCAGCAGGTAGGTCAAGGAAAGTGATCCTTCCCCAGTATTAAATAGATATGCACATGGTAGGATGAGTCAGTTGAGGGATCACAAAGCTGATTAAGGGCTTAGAGCATGTCTCAGATGAGGAGAGGCTGAGAGAGCTGGGACCATTCATCTCAAAGAAGAGAAGACTCCAACCAAACTTCTGCCTACAAACACTTACTAAGAAGGTGTGAAACAGACCAACTCATCTTAGATTTGCAGAGTGATGAGAGACAATAGACATAAGCTGTAAAAAAGGAAATTCAGACTGGGTATTTGGAATTCTTATTTCACCAAGGGTATGGTCAGAAGTGTGTCCCAGACAGGTTGCGGAGTTTCCATTTCTAGAAACATTCAAAACTGGATTGCACAAGGGCCTGAGCAACTTGATCTTACTTTGAAACAGGATCTTTGTCTTGAGAGATGTTTGGACCAGATGACCAACAGAGGTCCTTCCCCACTTAAATTACTCTAGGAAGCTGTGATTTTCACATTTTACAAAGGAAGCTAAAGGAAATTCAGGTTTTGAACTAAGACTGAATCTATGAGCACAGGAACAGTATCACGTCACATCTACTTGGCCCATATGACAAAAACTCCTTTTCAGTCTTTACTATTTCTCGACCTGCTTGCATTCTAACCTTTGGCTAAGGAAACAAAAACAAGAAAGCAAGCAAATTCACTGCTAACTGGAAAACCTTAGAGGGACAAAGCCAAGAAATAAACAAAATTATGATGTATGAAAGTTGGAATCACTCCTGTAACTTTAATTCATACCTCCTTAACTCCTGTGTGCATTCATCACTTGTCCTGTACAGAAGTGGCTCAAGCTTGGAAACACAAATCCTTTGGCATGGTGATCATCACTCGGCCAGAGTCTTTTGTAACCATGCCATCAGCTTCAGTTACATAATGTAACAATATCCATAATATTATTATTTTTAGTATCCAGGATGGATGCCATCATATCAGTCATATTTTTATATATTTTTATCATTATTGAGATTTATTTATTTTATTTATTTATTTATTTATTTTATTTTATTTTATTTTATTTTATTTTTATATAATTTACATTATATATAAAAATAAATAAATAAATAAATATACAAATACTTATATTTAATAAATATAATATTATAAATAATAAATATAATAAATATTATATATTAATAAATATAATATTTATATATTTATATTTATTTATATAAATATAAATATTTATATTTATAAATAATTCATATTATTTATTTATTTATTTATTTATTTATTTTATCTTTTTACCATATTGTGCCACCGCTCACACTACTTAATCTTGTTTACAGAGGGCAAAATCCCTCCTCCCAACCAAGAAATGTTGCATTTACTTGCATCTGTTGTATCTCATTACACTTATAATAATATATTTAATCAATTTTATACTGTTATGATAATAGTTTATAACTCCACTTTTATCCTTTTATATTATTATACCTTAGACATTATGATGCATAAGTACACACTTAGTGTGAATGTGTATACAAGCATGTATACAACAGACACACAGACTTATACAGGAGTTTAAATATTACCTTCCCAGATACTGGTTGATTACAGCCTTTCTGTGTTGGTGTTTTGTATTCTCCAGCAGTAGATATTCTTTTCCTCTGAAGTCTTTTTAGATCTAGCTCTTGAAAGAGCTGCTTTTTAGTGTAATTAATATTATACAAGCAAGGAGAGATTTTAAGGTTCTTATTTTTATTTTTTATTTTCAGGAAAAATATAATATTTCCAGCACTGATAGCGAAGCATTATAATGCAATCAGGAGAGCCATTTCAGTTAAATTCTGAAGTTCTCAAAAAAGTATGCAAATCTTATCATTTTCACAGCATGTTCCATTGCACATTTGATTACTTCTAGCTCCCTTAATATAAAATGGTCGCTTGTTTCACACAGGTTTTGTTTACACTTGTGATCCCCTTTTATCTTTTCTATAAGGCAGTTAATATGAGCGATCCAAAATGTACCATAGTTAAAAACTGGTGTCCTTTCCATACCCTCCAAAATGCAGTTATTTGTAGAGCAAATGTTTTCATTTCAGAAATCACTGTTTGAGGATTTAAACACTTTCAGTTCCTCATGAATAGTATGTAATGACAATATTCAGGCTGGATCATTTTCTCAGACTCTGTAATTCCAGCAGCTATGCATGTTAGAAATTCATTTGTTATAAAATGACCATAAATTCATCTAGCTTTAAGACTATATTTGAAAGTCAAGGGGAGGATTTAGGAACCAGATGATCTTCAGGAGACAAGGACAAATAGAACGTAAGTGAATCAGGATTTGCAGTTCTTGGGTGTTATACATAACACATATCTGCAGCAATCATGTAGTGACATATTGCTACCTTAAATATTCATTTATTTTTAGTGTTAAAGGGGCATCATGACAAATTGCAGTAGAAGTCTAACACTTTCTATACATGAAGAATATATCATTACTCAAATTCAGATAATTCAGTTGAAAATGGTTGCACTTGTGACAGAAACAAAATGAAAATTTTCTACACAGCAAACCAACATATATTTTTTTAAAGGTTCCAATTCACTAGCATGCCTACTCTCGGTTAATTAAATAAATGCTCTCCAGTATTTAACAAAGAGTATATTGGAAATTAACCTGTCATGTAGGTGAGCTCTTTGTCTACTGAAAGAGGATTATGGTCTTAAAAGAAAGAAAAAAATAAATAGCAGAATTAAGATATGAATGTATCATAAGATTTTAAAATTCCCAGATTTTATGGGATACTTCAGAATTGGAGTAATAATAATAAAAAGTATGAATTAAATTATTATTATTATTATTATTATTATTATTATTATTATTATTATTATTATTATTATTATTATTATTATTATTATTATTATTATTTATTTTGGTAATTTACTGAAAGATTCAAGAATTATGTCTGATAAAAATTGCCCTAAATAATTTATTCTGGAGTCCTCCCAACTGTTCTGTCTGGTATGCCAGATCACGTCCATTAAGAACTGAATTGTGACCACATCCAAATACATTCTGCTGTACTGATACAAAAACATTTTATGAAGAGTTAGCTGAATATAAAATAGGCTTTTCTTCTCTTTGATGAGATCTCAAGTAAAAGCCATATACCAAGTCATCTGGGTGTGCGGGATTTTTTCATAAGCTGTTTCACTCAGATAAATTTCATTTCTATGGTGAAGGCAGAAGAGAATCTGTAAGTAGCATATTCTGGCTTAATTTATTACACTTTTTCCTTTTTGCTGTTTCACATGGATATTGTAGAATAGCAGACTGTAGACCCACGGAACTCCCATCTTCCTTTAAACTCTCAAAATAGGAGTTAATTAGTAGGTCATACTCTGGATAGTTTTCAAATAGATCCCTGCTCCAATGTAATCCCAAATGCTTGACTTGCTTTTTTCATTCTTCTATTGAGCTTTGGGACCATAGCCAGACAGAATAAATTTTCACTAGTGATTACCAGCCATGATTTCACTGCCATTGCAGGAATAAGGTCATTTTCATCTGAGGTGAATTTCCAATGTAAACCAGTCCAATCAGTCCCTGATCCTATTGCTACATTCAGAGATGAGTTTACTTGCTTACTTATTTCAATGTTCTACCTTCTATTGCATTGTATTGTACTATATTTTTGTGTCTGTACTGTTAATTTTTAAATTCAGCATATCATCTTAAAAGTCTTAGTTACATCTATAATAATACTGAAATAATAATCTACAATATCTACATATTCTACAATATGTACATAATCTACATATTGTCACGAGCACCTGGGAAGGTGGGGAGTCCCTGAGGGGATGTGCCTGCCCCATGCAGGGACTTGTTGCCAGTCTCCCTTATTCTCTAGGTCAGTGCTTTCAGCCAGGTGGAGAGAGGATAGGGAAACTCCTCTACTGAGTGTATGTGTCTAATTAGTCTAGAAAAACAAACACACACACACACACACACACACAAAAAAAAAAAAAAAAAAAGGAAAATGTCAAATGTTATTTATTTATTTATTTATTTTCCCCCCCCCAAACATAGAACCAAAACTAAAGGCTATGAAATTTTTTATTTTCCCCTCCCTAATGACTAACCACATTCAGGTGTGTATATCTTAATACTTAGTACAGGGCATTTAAAACAAATGAGGAAATGGCAGTTAATATTCTTTAACATGAAAATCAATGGCAAATACAGAATGTGAAGTATCAATTGAAACTGTGTTGAGATCATTGTTTTCTTAGATAGAATGCTATTTCATTATGTCAACAAAATACTATGCTATTAAAAAAAAAAAAGAGAGATTTTAAGACTTACTGTACTGATCAATTAATCAAAAATAAGAATATTTAAATAGAAGACTACTTTTTATATAAATCTGTAAAAATAAATCTAAAATAAAATAAACAACAAATAGTCCTTAGTCTGCTATTTTACTAAACACAGAGGATATTTTGAGGATGTCAATCAGCTATTACTTCAGGTAATTTTTTTCTAAAAGCATTTGGTTAAATGTAATCTCTATTAAATATTAAATGTAAGTATAAGTAAACAATTTGTATTTGAAAGACATAATTTATATTTTCTCTATTCATTTTTTCATTACAACTGAATTGAATTATTTATTTATTTATTTTTTACAAGGTATTGTTTTCATAGAAGCTTGAAAGAAATTTAACAAGGTATTTGAAACACATAATTGTCCATAACCTATCATGATTTTTTTTTTTTCTTTTCACTTTTATTTTGGTTCGGCTCATTCTGAATGTTGGATTTGGTCAGCAAAATGTAATGGCAAGATTTCCATTAACTTCAGTGGGCCTTGGATCATGCAGGCTTACCTATAACAGCCTGGCACGGAAGCTGCAACTGTATTCTGATGTTTGCCACAATTAAAACATGCTGGGTAAGGACCTTGACATTCTATCACTTTACAGTCTTCAGTCACTTTATCACTTTACACGCCTCAGTCCTGTGTATACTGGAGCATGGAGGATTCAGAAAAGTGATCTGAAAGGTGAAAGTATCAGTCCATGAAGTTCTTAATTCTGTTTACTAGTTTAGGAGTTTAGGAAATTTTCCATCTCTGGATAGAAAGTCCTCAAGCAACCGAGATAAGCTTAAAGTGCAATAGAGCTATTTGAGAGTAATAAGAAACCCTTTTGTCTTGCAGTCCCTTAGAGGAATTTTTGTTTTCCCTAAATAAAGTTCTGGGACACTTGTGGATTCATGGTCACCCTGTAATTTCTGCATGAAAGTTATAAATTCCTGGGACCAGACCAACTCAGACATTTGGCTCTTACTAATGAGAAGTCATTCCATTAAATGCATAACTTTTCATGGTACATATATTCCTGAAACATTAATACTGTATTTTGCTCTCTAAGTGGCAGAATGACTAGACCTGTTGCTTTTTTTTTTTTTTTTTTCTCATAAATTATAATGTTATTATTATTATTTATGAAGATATATCTGATGAAGATTTCTTAAAATTACCATTATCTTACTCATCTTTTAACTATAAATATATGGAGATCGATCCTATCAGCGAACTGATGTAATAGGTTTTAGGTAATAGGTAATAGGCTGAGGGAAATTGTCTAAGGTTAGACAATCAAGAGCATGTGATTTCTGTTTAAATTCGCCATGGTGTTTTCTAAAATTAAAACAACAAAGCCTGGAACATTTTCTTAAGACAACTCTCTAGAAGAGTTGTCCGTGTGGAAGACCATCATGTCTATTCCGCTTTGCCTATTCTTTTCCTCTATTGAAAAGCGCTATACTTTTCTCTAGTAAACAGTAAGATCTGATACCCATTGCTGGTACTTTCTCTCTCCTGGAATTTGTGTTCATCAATAGCACTATGTCCCATTTTTTTCTCTTGTCAGACTTCCCCTACTAGACAGTAACAGCTACAGCAAGGGCTGGGGTAACTAGTGCTTCTTCATTTTTTTTCTTGAGATTCATAATAGTAAATTGCCTTTGTGCATCTAGATGCCCTCACAGTAGTGACAGTACAGCTATATCCAGGTCTGAGGTGATTATGAAACTATTATTGTAATTACTCTGATATTTTGTTAGTTTCACTCTTCTCAGGCAGCATATTGGTGAGTTTTATCTTACTGACTTCAGTGGAACTAGTGGTACAGAAGGATGTGGATTCTAGCTAACATTTTTAATCTCAAAGATTTCCATTGTGTTTTGTAGTCTGGACATGTGAGGTTATTGTGACATTAAAACTCAGCCACCATCATGGAAAAAAAAAAAAAAAGAGAGAGAACAAGAAAAAAAAAAAGTCACCAACAACACTTTGAAAAGAACAAATATTGCAAAAAAGGAGAAATGAAATGTGACTAGTTTTTAATAGGATAAAAATCAGAGGCTATCTTGCAAAATGCCTGTAATGACTTTTTAGCTGTGTTGGGTTTATCTACAAAATCACTGGTAGGAATCTGTCATTGGTCATGGAAGCAGTAATTAAGTTGTGTCTTCTCACATCATTCTTCTAAGTCGTGGCAGAGACCGACTCTGTTGCTTTTATTGTTCCTCATTCATTTCTTATACTGAAAGCTGTGTCTGTGAGGCTTTCCAGGGAAAATGAAAGGGCATTGTCAGACTGCTTCCAGCAGGTTTTCTGTGTGTAGTAGAACTGGAGGATATTGCATGGCTGTAAATGAAGGCTTATAATGGAAACTTCACAGTGATCCATTTCACAGAATTAGAGCCTTGAAGTGTACAAATGAGATCACAGGATGATGATAGAAAAAGAGCTGTGACTTAATAGAAGAAATGGAGATAAAAATAAAAATTTAAGGTTCCTTATATATGTGAATGTCACTTCATTTTTAAGCTAGGTGTAAAGATTTTGAGTTCCAAATATTTTTCTTAAGCTGCAAGTTAGACAGCTTCAGGTTATAGCCGGTCATATGGGGCTCCAAGAATCAGATTCCCTAAATGTTAGTGTATTCATTGTCAGAATGAAAATCATTACTATTGTAAGTTGGTCACATCCTATTTTATTTATGTATTTATTTATTTTTTTTTCTTTCTTTGGCAAGCACACTGCACATATCAGAGGAGGAAGCAATGTATTAGCAAAGGAAGGGAGCGGGTGTGGTGGAGCAGAGTTCAAATCCAGTAATTCTTTATTACCACAGTGGCCATTAAGAAAATTCTTTCCTATAAATACACTAGATTATTTCTTCTTAAATGATATGTCAGTTGCACAGTTGAGAACAACTAGCCAGCTATACTAAATCACAACAGGGATGGGACTATACAGCTGTGTCAATTTTCATTATAATACAGAAGGCTAAAGCTGCCACTGCTACAGTTAAAACATTGGCTATAAAATTAGCAAACTTGCCATTTATTCATTTTCTCCCCTGTTATTCATATTTAATGGGAGACACCTGACTTTAAGACTAAAAAAAAAAAATAAAATAAATTTAGTTGCTCTGAATGACATTCTGTTCTTTTCTTCTTAATTTAACTGCCTTTATGTTCTCAAGTTCACCACAAATACTGAACTACATTATGGCTCTAGTGTAGGAGGATGCTTTTACTGGATCATCTCTAGGTTGAAAATCAAAGTTCTAATAGAGTTTATGTTCCCCAAAAGAGCAGTAATGTGATATTTGTTGAAGAACAGTACTTCTGTTGATCCAAAACATGCAAGAAAATGTAATGACCAACAAATGCATCTTTTCTGGCATTTTCATCTGTCTATCCTGTGCTTTGCAAAGGGTCATCTGATGACCCACTTAGATGCTAGCACATCTGTTATTTTTAAAGGGACTTTATGTCTGGCAAATTGACACAGAAAAATAAAAGCTACCAAGATTTTCTCCATGATAGCAACAGAGTAAAGGCAGGGGAAGACAAAGGTTTTAGTTGTTGGTTGGGTGTTGCACAATCTGAAGATTGGGTATGCAGAGACCAAAATGTCAGTGACAAGGTTCTGCGTGCAGGATGACATCCAGACATGTCTGCTTTACTCTACTTGCTCTACATGTGTACACCCTGCTGTATCTCAGACAGGAAAACATCAAGAATTTTCTCTGGCTTTTACTTTAATTTAGATAGATGGGTTTACAATTTAGAAATATGTCAAGGGCAAAGGTTGGTAGAAGAAATATATTTTATTTATTTATTTTCACGTGGCTTCAATTTTCCATAACCTAATTCTATTTTATTGGTTGATCTAGCCATATGTATAGTTGTGTGTATAACCTTGTAAGTTCATGAAGTAGACATAGAAAGAATCCAGAAGGTCAGAAATGTCTCTCCTCCCTTCCTCATTGCCCAACTCGTACGACCTTACACAGCCAACTGAGGATCTGTCACTCCCTGGTTCCTTTCTTACCCTCCTCTGATTTCATGAAGGAGAATGTGTGGGATTGCAGGTTTCATCTTTCCACTCTTTGTAGCAAAGGGAATATCTTAACTGTAGTGCTCTGTCCAGCTAGATACAGGGAATAAAAATCGTACCCTTTTTGTTTGAGAGTATGAACCTGAGTGTAAATCAGAGTTTGTCTGTCTGCGATTTCACATCATTCTTACAAGTGCTTGCTGACTTTTTATTTGTGGCCTTCTTTGCCTTCTGTCACCTAACCCTTGTAAACAGATTTTAGTCCAGTGTTTTCTAATATCTCCATATCATCTTCTGGACAGAATGTTGTGCTGGAATCAAAGCCAAGAGAGTGATTGAGGCTGAGATGTGTTGATGATGTTTTGGCTGCTTTTCAAGAAAGCACAGATGCTCTGAACACCTTTCTAGAATTCTTAAGTACTAAAATGTCCTTTAAAATGTCCATTAAAATTTACAGAGGAAGTGGATAGATTAATGTCTTTTTTTTTTTTTTTTTTTTTTTTTTTTTAACAGGTGTAGCTTACAGTGTTGATGGTGAGCATCTCATATGTTTTGTTTAACATTTTTGTACATAGGAACCAATATCTTCTCTAACCACTAAAATACTCTGACTGGCAAGATACATCATCTCTACATAATCTCTATAATACATAATCTCTACAAAAAGGAAAACAAAAAGCTTGCAGTGTCAGATGTTATGAATAAATTAATTAATAGCAGCAGCAAGCTTTTTTTTTAAATTTATTTATATTTTATATCCAATAGATGAAGGAATATCAATCTTTACCTCACAAATGTGAAGATGTGTTCTTTTTAACTTAAAAAAGAATCGAGTAGCTTTTTGAAAAAAAAAAAAAAGTTAGAGGGTTAAAATCAATCTTATTTAGTAGAGCTTTAAAGAACCACAGAAACCATCTATCTTTTCTTTAACTGCTTGTTTGGTAATCACCAAGTAAGACTCTGTCTTACATTTTAGATGGAAATGAAGTTACAATTAGAAGGTGTTTTAATCATTTATTGCTGTACTTAAACAAAGCATGGGAAAACTAGAAAAGATAAAAATAACAACTGACCCCAAATCACCCTAAGGTCAAGCTGAATTTGAACCAGCTAGTTTGATTTTTTTTAATTTTTTTTTTTTTTAAATTGGGAAGACATAATGAATGACAAGGAAAAAAAAAAAAAAAAAACAATTCTTGTGGTAGTTTTGGGAAAAACAAAACAAAACCTGAGTCCTGAAAATCTTTCTGAAAATAGCAGCTTTGTGAAGTTTCAAGCTAGAATGGTAGGAAATGTTTAGCAAAAAATATTCACACGGCCAGTTTCACCTACCTCTTCAGATCCTTGCTGTTTGGACAGAATGTTGCCTGTTCAGCCTTTTCAACACAAAGTCAGGGCCCTGCGTGCACCAGTGGACCTTACTGGCCCAGTCTCCTGCTGATTTTCAGCTGTTTTGCGGCTCCACAAGAGCCCTGCTCTACCTTGCTTGGCCTCAGCTGGTCCCTGTTCCCACATCTCTGGCCATCCATCCAGGCCATTTCTGACCTGGATACTCATCTCAGGCTTGGCTCACATTCCTACCCATAAAGACGTAGCAGGTGTTTCAGCACTTAGTGTAGGCTGGTACCTGGTGCTTCCTGCCTATCTGCATGCTTTATTTCCCAGTAATTTCCCTAACAACTCATTCTGTCAGCCTCTTCCCTGACGGATGGATAACCTCCAGAGACAAATGCATCTGCACTGCAGCTGTGTCTGGAATAAAGCAATGGACAAGGGGTAGCAGGGGAGGCAGGTGGGGGGAAAGAAGGACTTGCATACTCATGAAGTTAGGCAGCATGGGGACACAGTGGAAGCATGCTACCTGTGTGTGATTCCCTGCTTGAACTCCTTTTAGTGGAGTTTGCTGGCCAGTGTATGTGTAGGAGCAGGAACTGGTGCATCTGAGCAGTCCTTTTTCAGATGGAAAATATCTAGATGGAAAATTGCTACAACTCCCCATTTGCTGTTAACCTTGGGAACAGCCTCTTCAACCAAAGCAGAAAAACAGCCTTGTAGCTAAGTTTAGTTATCTGTGTATCTACACTGGTTAGCAACCCTGGTGGACTGGCAGAGAGATGCTTCACATGGCAGAAAATTCTTGTCTTATTTAGCAAACTGAATGAAGGTCTTACTTTACCTTGTCCACAGTAACATTTTTCCCTAGCTAATAGCTTTCTCTTCTTCCAGACTTAAACTGATTTCTAAAGTTCTGCTTCTACAGCTAACTTACAGATAGTGTTTAACTTCAGTTCTTTCAAAATTATTTCAATGATAAAAATATGCCCATTTAATTTAAGCTTTTTCATTCATGTGGATTATTATTATTTCCTTTTATTTTTTAATTTATTTTTTATCCATTCTCACTCTGATCTTTCCTGAGCACTAATCATCATAGTACAGGCACCAGGCTGTAGCTCTTTAAGAAGATATGGCTGATGACCTTTGGTTATAGCTAGGATTAGAAATGTGAATATAGAATGATGCAGCAAATTGGAGACTCTGTGGCTGCTTGAACAATAATGGTGTAGGTTGTAGCAAAGTCTGTTTGCCACTTTGATCAGTTGTGGCTGAGCACAAAAGAAACCCAAGTCCTCATGGGTATGTGTAGCTAAGGAAAACCTGGCCGAGCAGTTCAACTCAAGTAATCTTTCCTTCTCTCTTTTATTGTAGTTTCTTATTTATTTTCTGACAGGCATCAGCACTTCTGGGAAAACATGCTTTGTATGTAATAAAAATAAGATTACTTTTGTGTAGCTTTTGATTGCCAGTGTTTTTCTAGCTTTCAAAGAGCCCTACTTCCATACCCTTTACAGAGAGGAGTGTGTTATTGTTAAGCACTTTAGTTAAACTCTATAATTTGTAGTATGTTTAATGTTGTCCTTTGCTAAGGGAAATAAAATGAATGCAGGTTTTTAAACCACATTTGTTAGTTACCAGTAAAACCTATGAAGAACAAAAGCCACAGAAAAGAGGTGGCATCAGAATTACTCAGATGTAGCTTTTTAACATATGGTGAAATACATAGATGATGTGATTTTTGTTTCTGAAAAAAATCCTAAGAAAGCATGAAACATTACTCTGGAATATTTTATCCAAAAGTGATAGTATGCACAATTGTTTTCATGTGTCCATTCTTTAATGGAAGGAATAGAACCTGTTTCCAGTAATAAAATGCAATCATGTCACTGGTTTATTAGTGACCACTCACATAACTGACAACAAATGCTACCATTTAAATTATCATGTGGTTATGTGATCCACAGAAAGTTCTTAGTATGAAATAATCTGTGATTCTGTAACAAGACCAAGATTAATCTAGGTCAGCTCCCTTAGCTAAATGAAAAGGTGTTTTTGTTTAGATGAGAATAATTCTTAAATAACAACAATGATGATGACAAGAACAACAACAACAATAATAATAAAGCATGAATCTATTAAATATAAATATGCATAGGAATACAGAGGCATAGATCTCTGAACATCAGCCATGCTTCTGCTGCTAAAATCTTCACAACAGTTAAACAGACTTAAGGGGGAGAATGAGGCATTGCAAGATATGGTCCATTGTTCTGAGGTAGGAAGAGGCATAAGATTATAATTTCAAGGAACTTTTCAAAGATCCATCAGGAAACACCAATTTATTGAGACTGATACTGTTCTTGTGAATCTATTAATTATGATGCTTTCTCAGAATTCCAGTCACCAGTATGAATTGATTTGTATTGGCTCTAATCCAAGACACTATTCTAACCTAGAATAAGCTCAGTATTTAGGCTATTTTTCTCATACAGGGAAGCCATTTTTTTTTCACAAAATTGCTTTGCTTATCTCTGAAGAAATCTTAAACCTATGTGTCTCTGGATATTAATCTAATTCTGTAAAGAAACTCACAGTTAAATTAAGTCAAATATTTTAATTACTTTTTCATGAGAACTGTATGACTGCTTTTACAATTACCTATATATCATACAGACCATTCACTTGCTGAATACAAGTTTCAAAATAATTTCCCATGCTTCAGCAAAGTTCACTGAAAATACAGACTTAGCTGTGAGTGACCCAAGAGATTAATGATGATCTGCCTGTTCTGTTTGTCCTCTTCAGTCCTCATGGAAGCCCCTGGCACTTTAGTGTATTAGTATTTACCAAATGGACAAGTCTAACAAACTTTTAAGACAAATGTGCAGATACTAATTGGAAATTAAAACTATTTTTGATCTAATTATCACTGGATCAACAGACTAAGTTTGCAAGTACCTCAGAATTGAGCTATGAGTTTTATATTTGTTATAAAAAAGCTGTATTCCTTGGCATCTTCAGGAAGTTATTCATAACACTTGGTCCTCTTAACTGTACCAAGGAGATGGACTTAACTTTCAGAATGTTGTCTGTAAGAAAAATTGAAATTCTGCTCAGTTTTACATGTACAAAAGACTTTTTTTCAAAGTGCAGCATCTATTAGTCATCCAACTGCCAGTGAAAAACAGATTAACATGACATTAGGAATACAAAACTGGCTAGCTATAATAAAACATGAGACAATGAAACACACATCCATCAATTCCTCAGTAATACTGTTATGATTAATAATGTCAACAGTGAACAAACTATTTCACAGAGAATGTTTCCTAACAAGGTTGTCTCAGTATATATCTGAGTTCAGAGTGGAATTCTCACTAAGTTGTTTTTCTAGTTTCAGTTCTAAAGAATCTGTCATTTGTGGCTGTGTTATGCTACAGTGTAGCCCATAAAATATGCACAGAACTTCACCCTGGATGGAAAAAAAAAAACAATCAGACAATAAATGTGCTAGTTTTGATACTGCCTGATCAGTTTGTGACCTACTAAAATGACCAGAGTTTTAATACAGACTCTTGCAGCATGAAGGTACTCAGCATCAATAGTAATGTTTCAACCCATGCTGTTGTAATGTCAGCTATGATTTCCTGCTGCAGAAAAAAAAAAAAAATAATAAAAAAAAAAGAATGATGGCATCTTTAAGGAAATGAATGACTTAAGGAATAACTTTGGTGCTTTGGTGAATAATTAAATGAATGAGTAACTTAAGTTAAGGAATGCCCCCAGAAACTTTTTAAACTGCATGGAATTCATCATAATGGCTAGTCTTTTTCCTCAATGAAAGCCCTTGCTCTGATGTGTAAATTAGTCCCTTCTCAAGCTGTAAAATCTATATGTAATGAGAAAAATCCAAAGTTCTGCCCACTATGTACCATTTAAACATTTGCTCCTTACTTTACAAAACTACAAACTTCATGATACCTGTTTTTCTCCCATTTTTTAATCGCATTTTAGTATTGTAAGGAATACTTTTTCTCACACATTCTTGCTTCATTAAGTAAATGTAAAGCGGTTACTTCTTTGTTTCCCCAGAATTAGCACATTAGTCGTGGCATTTTGTTTAGACAGTTTAACACTCTGACATAAATGAATGAAGGAGAAAGAAAAAAAAAAAAAAAAGCAAGAAATTGTTCTGTTTGTCTTCTCACACCATGCTAACAGAGTAGAGGTTATTGTTATTTGATTTCTTTCTGGTGTTCATTATATTTGAAGCTTTTTATTTTTATTTTTTTTTTTCCAATATTTTTTTCCTCAGTATTCCAAACTCAGTTCAAACAACATTTCTCTGTGCAGATAAATCTGGAAAGTGCCTAGATTGAACAGCAGAGTGGGTGGACTTGTACTACTGAAAATCATTGCCTGAACTGATCCTGTCATTTCAGTCTGTTTCATGATTAAATTCAGGATGAAACCCTTCAAAGACAGGCAAGTTGTGGAGGAAAAAATGTCTAGAGGAAAGTGTTCATGGTATTTAGAGACAAATCAGTAGAATATGTCTATGAAATCTGTGTCACAGCCAAGAGTATGGTCAGCTTTTATATCATTCTGAGATCAATTTTGTGCATTTTGTGAACCCAAGACTACTTCTTGCAAGATATATGACTAATATTTGTTTAGGACAATCTTCTTGTCATACATATCTGTATATGAAGGGACACTAGGCATATGGTTCAAAGGACAAGTATATTGTATTTAAAAATAAAAATAAAAGAAAGTAATGCTGGATATAGGGAATCTCACTTCTAGTTGACTATTGTAATCCCTTGGCTACAGAGTTAGGATCCCTTTTCTACTTTTTTTCAGCATCCTTAATTTTGAATCATATACAGTTTTGTAGAAAAAATGCTTAACTGGGAGCAGTAGAGAACAATATTCTGAAGTAGGCAACGCATAATTTTTTAGAACACCCCTCAAGAAAGCAAGGGATCTAACTTTCATACTGTGGCTGGAATTGAGCCTTGAAATGTTCAGATCATGACGTTGTAGAAAAGAGAATGTTTCTGCTTGCTTTGTCCTAAATAAAATGATTAGAAGCAGGTTTGTTTATCCAAAAGAAAGACTTAGCTGCTCTATATCAGAGGTTGTACACCCTAACGAACAAAAAAAGTTTCCTCCGTGCACTTATGGCACCTGAGACATGATGGCTAACACTCCCATGTGTCCTGGGTGCAGGCTGTTTCTTGTTGAGATTCTCAGCTATACCAAGCATATGTATCACATCTCCCTGGTTTAAGAAAAAACACATCTATGGCAGCCAGATTCAGAGTATCACTTCATGACCTTTATGTTTGGGTAGTGTAGTGCCTACAGTTTTAAATGAATCCAGCTCCGATGACTTTGTATAGGCCCTTTCTGTTATACATTCCTGTTGTAAGTCCCTGAGCACAAATAGTGAAACAATTCTTTTGACGATCAAGTCTCTAATTTTCTCTCTGCACTCAAGATAACAGCTCCAGGATTGCAAGAAGAGCCTAAACAACCAATAGGAGGATCCATAGTCATTACTACTACTATTATGACATCCCAGCTGTGTTCAACAATACGCCTTATAAAACTCAACACAATCTTTTTTTTTAACATTGTGCTGTAACTGCTCAGTTAGTTGTCACAGAACATTTTAATACCTAACTATCTTTCCTCAAAATGTTTGTTTATGATTCTTGGACATGTGACTGAGCTTGATGCTGTCACTTCCTTATCAGCACAAGGTGTGGCCATACATAACTTTAGATCTGGCACAAGTTGTGAATCTTAGAGCAAGACTGGACTCTTGGTTTTAGACTGTGACTACAGACAAGATGCACACTTAGATGGAGTTCACACTTTTCAGTACATAAAGCCCACATATCAGAACTCTTTTTCTGCTTCTTAGAAGTTCAGTATTTTCTGGATCAATTCACTTGATATCATATGATTTTCTGTAATGTAATTAGTGGATCAAGAAACAATGTAGATGATATTTCTGCCAAAAAAAAAATAAAAAAAAAAAAAATTACAGATTCAGACTGAAGCAATCTGGTATAAGCAACACCTAGCATTAGTCATTTCAGTCTCATTAATTTCATGTAGCTTTATACAACATACAGATGGGGCTGACCTACAAAACTTGGATTTCAGAGTCTTCAAAATTTGGAAGATTTAATTAATTAATTTATTTTTTTCCCTTTAGCTCATTATATCAGTAGCCAACATTGAGAAATAGAACTGTTCCAAAGTTCAGTTTTGACAGAAAATATCTTAAGTCCTTATAATTATTTATTACTGTTGTTTTAAGCCACATTTACTTCTAGCATTGTTCCCTGTTTACTGAGAGCTCATTCTTACAGGCTTCAGTAGGAAAATACCATTTATGAATAGTTATGGACAGAAAGCACTACAGCGAGGCTATATGGGGTAAGGAAAAGAAACCAGTCATGACCACATTGAACTTTCCATACTTTTAGTGTAAATTCAGAGAGATATTATGACCTTAAGCCCTTTTATACACATGTAAGTTAGGGGACTTTTTTTTTTTTTTTTTTTTTTTTTTTTGTGGGGTCTGTTGACTGCCAATTAAGTTCTGTGACAGAGATACTTCAGGAGATATCATGCCCAAATATGAAAAATATACTCAAGAAATCATGTACATTGAAAACAGAGTTTTAATTAGTTTTTGTGAAGGTATATATCTCTATATTTTTCAACTTTAAGAGCTATGTACAGTTTGCAATTTTATATCATGCTCAATTTGTTGCTCAGTTGCTGGGGATATTTTCTCCTGGTTTTCAATTTTGTTAGATCTTTAACAGTGCTCAGAATACAGCAAGTATGTAGTAAAGAAGTACATCTTGAAACCAAAGACAGAATAGAACAGATTTAGCAATGCTGAATGAGAAAAAATTTCAAAGTTTGTAAGAAAACTACTGTAGGTGCTCAGTAGGGAAAAGTAGTTCCTTATATCATTCTATAAAGAGTTCTAAAATGCAGCTATCATAAAATTACATTGTAAATTCTTCAGAAATATATATTTATTTTTTTTACTCTAGAACAAAGCAGGTGAAAAATACTCAAATCATCAGCCACACATGGTCTTATGTGGATTAGATGGGAAACTTTCTTAAACATTACAAACTGCCAGAAGAACCTAAGACAACGCAATAATTTGCATTCCCAAATTTCATCGAGACCTACCTCCAACTTTAAGTAATTTCATCTTGAATATTCTGTAAATATCTTAAAAAACCTTTCAGATGCTTCTTAACCCCTGATGAAGTGTGTGATACTTGCTGACAAGGAAGAAGACTGGCATGGCTGAGCAGGGAACTTTTGCTGACTATCTAGGAGTGTCCCAGGGGTCAGTGTTGGAGACACACTTTTTAATATCTTTATTGATGATTTGGATGAGGGAATTTAGTGCACCCTCAGTAAGTTTGCAGATGACACCAAGCTGGGGGGGGGGGAAGTGTTGATCTGCTGGAGGGTCTGAAGGCCCTGCAGAGGGACATGGACATGTTGGATCAAGGGGCCGAGGCCAATGGGCGGCAGTTCAACATAGCTAAGTGCTGGGTCTGGCACTTTCATCACAACAACACCATGCAGTGCTACAGTGCCTGGAAAGCTGTGCAGAGGAAAAGGATCTGGGGGTGCTGATTGATGCTTACCTGAACATGAGCCGTCAGTGTGCCTAGGTGGCCAAGAAGGCCAATGGTATCCTGGCTTGTATCAGGAATAGTGCAGCCAGCAGGACCAGGGAGGTGATCTTCCCCCTATACTCTGCTCTGGTGAGGCTGCACCTCGAGTACTGTGTTCAGCTTTGGGTCCCTCACTACAAGAAGGACATTGAGGCCCTGGAGCTTGTCCAGAGAAAGGCTAAAAAACTGGTGAAGGGTCTGGAATGCAAGTCTTGTGAGGAGCAGCTGAGGGATTGTTTAGTCTGGAGAAGAGGAGGCTCAGGGGAGACCTTATTTCTCTCTACAACTCCCTGAAAGGAGAGTGGTAGAGTTCCCTGTGGGGTGCTGGGAGTCAGCCTCTTCTCACAAATAACTAGCTATAGAATTAGAGGGAATGGCCTCAAGTTGTGCCAGGGGAGATTCAATTTGACCCCTGGGGAAAACCACTCATAACCGGTCACCATCTGGATTTCACTCTGTTCACCACAACTCTCTGGACCCATCAGTCCAGCCAGCTTTTAGCCCAGCCAACACTACCTGTTCAAGCCATGGGATACCAGCTTCTTCAGGAAAATGCTATATGCTTCTTCAGGAGAATGCTGTGTCAAAGGCCTTGTTGAAGTCTTGGTCAACTACATCAACAGCCTTTTCCTCATCCACTAGGTGGTTCACCCAGTCATAGAAGGAGATGAGGTTGGTCAGGCAGGATTTGCCTTTCATGAACCCATGCTGACTGTGCCTGATCCCCCAGCTGTTCCTCATATGTTGTGTGATTGCATTCAAGATGACCTGTTTCATCACTTTTCTTGGCACTGAGGTCAGGCTGACAAGCCTGTAGTTCCCCAGTTCCTCCTTATGACCCTTCTTATAGATGGGTGTCACATTAGCATGTCTCCAATCATTTGGGACCTCTCAGGATGACCATGACCACTGATAGATGATGGAAAGTGGCCCTACAATCACATCCATCAACTCCCTCAGCACCCTTGGGTGGATCCCATCTGGCCCCATGGACTTGTGACAGTCCACGTGGAGGAGCAGGTCTCCAACTGTTTCCACCTGAACTGTGGGGGGTTTCTTCTACTCTTCATCCCAGACTTCCAGGTTGTGAGTCTGAGTACCCTGAGGATAAGTGGTCTGACTAATAAACAGATACAAAGAAGGCATTAAGAACCTCAACCTTTTCCTTATCCTCAGTAGTCATGTTCTAGCCTGTATCCAGTAAAGGATGGAGATTCTTCTTGGCCCTCCTCTTGACATTAATATATTTATAAAAACTTTTTTTTAACTTTTTTTTTTTTTTTTTTTTTTTTTTATCCTTAATCATAGTGGCCAGGTTGAGCTCATACTGGGATTTGGCCTTCCTGATTTTTTCTCTGCATATGCTGGCAACTTCCTTTTACTCTCCCTGAGTTGTCTGTCCCTTCTTCCACCAGGCAAACTCTCTTTTTCTCTCAAGCACTTAGCAAAAATTCCCTGTTCAGCCATCCCAGTCTTCTTCCCTGACAGCTCATCTTATGGTACAAGGGGACAGCCTTCTTCTGTGTCTTTAAGAATTCCTTCTTGAGAAGTACCCAGACTTCCTGGACCCCTCTGCCCTTAAGGAATGACTTCCAAGTGACCCTCCCTACCAGTGTCCTGAACAGCTCAAAGTCTGCCTTCTGGATGTCCAAGGTAACAGTTTTATTGACACCCCTCCTGCCTTCACCAAGAATAGAGAACTCTACCATTTTGTGGTCACTGTCCAAGACAACTCCCTACCACCACATCTCCCAGAAGTCCTTCTCTCTTCGTGAACAACAGGTCCAATGGGGAATCCCCTCTGGTAGGCTCACTAACCAGCTGAGTCAGGAGGCTGTCCTCCACGCACTCCAGGAACCTCCTAGGCTGCTTCTTCAGGGCTGTATTTGATTTCCATCATATGCCCAGGAAGTTGAAGTCCCCCATGAAAACAAGCACTGGTGATAGAGCAACTTCTGCAAACTGCTTATAGAATGCCTCATCCATCTCTTCATCTTGGTTTGGTGGTCTGTAACAGAACCCCAACAGGATATCTGTCTTGTTGGCCAAAGCTTTAGCCTGAAGAACAGAAGGCTGGGAGGAGATGTCATTGATGTATATAAATTTCTGAAGGGAAGTTGTCAAGCAAATGGGGCCTGACTTTTTTCAGTGGTGGCCAGTGACAGGTTTGGCAGATGATATCCAGAGGTCCCTTGCAACCTCAACCATTCTGTGGTTTTGTGATTCTGTGTACGCTCATTGCTGACTTGATTTTGTGCACCATTCTGGTCAAGTTACCTAGTGATGTGTAGTATTGCGCTGGTACACAGCATCCCTCACTTTAGTTGTGCTTGTGATCATATGTATCTTAGACCCTCAGACTCATGCTGAATACATACAAGAGGAGTTACATCTGGAGCACTATCAGAGTAGCAACATACCACTTCACTGGGTTATCGAGGCAGCCTTTTTATTTTTTCTGTTCTTGGTATCCTGGAAGTCAATTCCTAGTCTGCAACAAGAACAGAATCTTGCTACAAAATACAGTGAAAGCGAAGGTGCTTGTCTAGGTGGGGGAACCTGATGCTAAGACAAAGGTCTGCAAAATTTTGTGCTCTCTTAAACATTACCTATCTATCTATCTATCTATCTATCTATCTATCTATCTATCTCCCCTCTCCCTCCCCATTTATTTATTTTGAAGTTGGTGTAGATTTATTTTGGACACAATACTTTATCTGCTAGTTCAATGAAGAATTCTTCTATGTATACTGTAAGACTTGAACATTATTTTACAATATCCATACTATGTGAAGTATGGCTGTTTTGCTGAGTGTAGTGGTCACCAAAACTATATCCTGCAACACAGCCTTACAGATGCTATTAAAGCAAAAGACTAAACTTTTGCTGAGACTGTGGAAATTCTACAAAATTACCTAATCCCCAAAGCCACTTGTGATTGCAAAGCATTTCTGCTTTTATAGATAGAATCGAGAAAATGAAACATTTGCTGAATATATGACTGGATTAAAGCAATTAAATATGCATTGCCAGTTTGGAGGGAGTTTAAATGATGCATTAAGAGAATGGTTAGTGAACGTTATGCAAACTAATGCAATCCAAAGACAATCTTGATGGAAGCAGATTTGACCCCAAAATGTGTAGCAGCTATTGCTATTTCAAAGGTGCCAGAGAATTACAGTACTTCATGAAGCTTATACAACAAATAAATTTGATACTCTTGGAAAACATGGTATAGAGATCTGAAAGATTAGGTGCTTCCAGTGAAAAAAACAGTCTCCTAGTACTAATCATTGGCAGTTCAAGGACATACTCTGAAGGAACTGAAAGTAAGAGACACATTCAGAAAATGTCTGTGTCACTGTAAACCTACAAGTAAACCTACTCTCACATAAGGGCAGTGACATAAAGAACATCTGACTCATCATACAAATAACCGGTACGAGACTGCAGGGGATACTGTAACATCTCTCAACCTAGTTAATTTAAAAAATAAAGAGAGGAATAATGCTTAAAATGGAACCTGAGAAGGCTTTTGTTGTTTAATAGCAGAACTGTCAAAGTCTTATTTAGGAAAGTAAAATTAAATAAATAAACCTTATAAACCTTCTAAGAATGTGTACAGAGGAAATTCTTAGTGTTCTGTGTGTTATTCTGCAGAGGTATGTGAAAACTGTAAACAACATATGCTAATCCTCTGTTTTGTAATACACTGGCCATGCATTTCTCCATTAAGAATGGCTGAAAGAAATTCAGCTGGACTAGGCAAGTATAAAGTGTACATGCTCCAAAAATAATTATGAACTCTTGCCCAAAGCAAAAATTAACTGAACTTTTAAACAGCTGATACCTTTATCAGATGGCACCCAGAAGCTTAAAACATATGATTCCAAAATAATTTAATTGCTCTCTCTTCAGGCAATTTTTTTATGTTTATCCAATACCTTTGTTTGCAGAACAGCCTAATACAGAAGGAAAACTTCACCACTTCAAGACCTGGAAACCTTTTACCAAAGGTTAACTGGAGTACAGGGTACCTTCAGTAACAGCAGTAATGAAAAAGTAAAAGGCTGTCAGGATATGTGGTGATTTGCATTCTGTTAATCGAGTAATGCATGGTGTGCTTTGCCAAACTAGATGATATTTGTCTCATTAGTCAGTAGCAAGCATTTCTGAAGGATGATACTGATTTAAGCCTATTGGCAAATGGATACTGGAGACAGTGACAACCAACCCCTCATAGCTTTTTCAGCCTAGTAGGCTGGGGTTTAGAATGGCACATCTGCTTGCCCTTTGGCATAAACAGTGGCTTCTGGTTTTCATGACATATTGCTCAATGTTATTTGGACAATATATGCACATGGCAGAGCTAGTCCTGAACTCTTTGAATGCGGGTAAGATGGAATACAGTTTAATGCAAATGAAGAAATTGTCAATTGTCAAATTGAATCCTGGTTCTCAAAACAGCTGATTTCATAGAATGCAGCATTGGTTTTGCTTTCAAAAATATTGGCTACTTATACTCTTCAAAAACTTGGGTTAACTTACCACTTTGCCCTATGGAATAGTTTCAGCAGTTTCACAGTTGAAAGTCCAAATGACTTTGCATTTTGATCTCTGATGATATGTGATTTTTATATAATTTTTGTATTCTTTATATAGATCTCTTTATAGTCTCTATAGTGCTCAGGTAAAGAAGTTAAATTGAATCATCAATAAAGCCAGGATGGATTAAGCCACAAAATGGATTAAACCACTGGAGGGAAAAAAATATCTTTGTTATTTCTTTTATTATTTTTATTACTTTTTTTTTTTTTTTTTTCCTCTGGATAGAAGATGAGAAAAAGTAAATAATGCCTTGTCCCTGCACATGAGAGAAAAGGTAGACTTTAAAGGAATCTTTATCTCTAAAATTCCCTTTTGAACACAATCTGTTCTATGATTCTATGATTCCATATCTTATATGTATCACACTGGGCTTCCTACTGGTTCTTTCATCTTCTGCTATGTCTGCACCTACTAGTAAAGGAAAAGTATATTACAGTTATATGGCATGAATTTTTCCAACTTCAATGGTTACATTTCTGTTACATTATCATGGACCAAAATCAAGATTTTAGAGTGAAAATTGATAATCATTCTTATTAATTTTTTATGCTGCTAACTTGGTTTATCATGTAAACTTGTATATTTGTAAACTGATGATAAATACTTACTGAATTATTTTTAAGAAATGTTTATCTAAATAAGTTTTATTAAACTTAGCCTCGAGTGTTCAAATGTCAAGAGTTGGACTCCAACAGTCTAACTGTGATACCTCTTGGGTTCTTTTAGTTTGCCTACCAGCATTCAAAAGATTACTCTTCACATGATTATGTTTCTCTCTGCAATAAATAGGCAATTAATAATGAAATTACATGAGTCAAGGTTATAGCAAGCAGTACTGAAACATTTTGAAATACTACCAATCCTTCAACACTGCCAGCACCGTCATCCACACTGTAAAGGAAGTATGCCAACATCAGTATCAGTTTTCATCTGTGTGTACCAACATTATTAACCAAACATTTAGATTACAATAATGTCACAGTGTCATGAAATCAGTGTTGCTTTTCTGGTGGTCTTATTTGTGATCCTTTATAAACAGTCTTAGAGCTGGTCTTCAGTATTTGACTTTACTCTCTGTACAATCCAATCTCTTTCTTCAGCAGGTGTTATTCAGACATTCCCTGATAAAGCAGAGGCATCATGTATGTGGATGTCCAGATATGTGTGCACGTAGGAGGAATGAACTATCTTAGAAAGAAGATAAATGAAAAAAGTAGTCTTGTATCCCACCATAAAGCAAAATTTCACAGTACTGCTTGTGTAATGGGATGAAATCCCATTTGCAGTCCACTGGAAGAAAAGATGTCAGTGAAATTGTCTGAGAAAATCCACAAAGCGTTTAGTTAAAGGACACCTGCCATTGCTACCAGCACTCCAAACTCTCATCCCAAAAACTGAATTTCACCTGAATATATGAAATTTACATCATTATACATTTTCTAGCAATCAGTGAAGAGGAAGAGATGAAAAGCTTTTAGTAACCCTAATTTAGTAACCCGAAACCAGGAGGAAATGCACTTTGAGACACTCTACTAGATCTCTTAGCATCTCTCATCTTCTCACATATTTAAATCTGCAGGGGATCAAGACATGACAGCTAAGCCTGGTTTGTGGTTTTTATTTATTTACTTATTTATTTATTTTTCTTCACCTACATATTAAACATTGTTCAGATTAGGAAATACATGAATAGAAATAGAGATAGAAATAATCAATTGGGAAATTAAAGAAATCAAATAATAACAAAGGACAGATTTTCCAGTACAGTTTTTTTTCTCCTAAAACTGGGAGAATTGTGGTAATCTTTTCTACACTGTGACCACTAACACTCTGTTTCATTAATAAAATAGGACAAATGTAAATGAAGCAGAAGAATCACAGTGTTATTGATTGAATAGAAATGACAGATATATTCATGGCAGAAAGACATTGTTGTTTTTGTCCCACCCTTCTGTGGTGAGGGATCTGATTTTTCAGCCATTTTTACAAGACTGGTTTTGTCTGCTGACTGATTCTGTCAATTAGTTTGAAACTTTTTAGTCCAGATATCTTTTCTTGATCTTGGGAAACACTTTATTTACATTACTTAAAAGTTACGTAACTTTTGCTTGAGAGGCTTCGGTAATGATGATTAGATAAATGAAGGTATAAAAGGCCCTTGGATGTAATATGATGCTATGAAACCAGTCACTAATAAAAGAATGACAATGATTTCCATGGATATATTCTGCTGCCATAAAAGCTCCACATTCCACAGACATTGGGGTTTATGTCAAACCTCCTAAGTCTATAGAAAGAATTTACTCCCACAGGCTTTGAATCAGGACCTGTAGAGAACACCAATAATTTTAGATGATGTCTTTCATTATTTAAGTCTCTGAAAGACTATGGACAAAAATTAACTGTACAGCAGGACTGTTTTGGTGGCAGGAAGGGAATGACTACAGAACATCCATCTGACATGTCAGGCCAGGAATCTGGAGAGAGGATTTCACAATGTCAGGGAGCTACAGATTTTTGAATCAACAGCCCTCTCAGTGAGATAAATTTTATTATTGTGATGATATATTGTGATATTACTGAACAACCACTGTCAGTAAGTAGTATATTTCACAACACAAGATGTTGTACAAACACACAGCAAATAGAATATCCTTCCCTGACAATACTTTATATTTTTGTAAATCAAGTGGGACAATAATTGGGCATAGGGATATACTGCTTTGGCTGGGATAGAGTTCATTTTCTTCATAGCAGCTTGTATGATATTTGAGTTTGGGACTGAAACAGTGCTGATAACACACTGATATCTTAGATACTGATGATCAGTGCTTATAGAGAGGCAGTCATTTCTGCTTCTCAGCAAGGAGGCTGGGAGTGCATAAGAAGCTGAGAGGGGACACAGTCAGGATAGCTGACCCAAACTGACCAAGGGGATATTCCATACCAGATGATGTCATGCTCAGCAATAAAAACAAGAGGAAAGAAGGAGGAAGGGGGAATGTTTGGAGTTATGGTATTTGTCTTTCCAGGTAACTGTTAGGTGTGATGAATCCCAGCTTTCCTGGAAATGGCTGAATATCTGTCCACCAATGGGAAGTAATGAATCAACTCCTTGGTTTGTTTTGGCTACACATTCAGCTTTGCTTAACTTCATAAACCATCTTTCATCAAACTATCTTGACACAGGAGATTTCTCACTTTCGCCCTTCTGTTTCTATTCCCCATCCCTCTGAGGGGAGTGAGAGAGCACTGAGCAGGATTCAGCTGCCTGCCCGGGTTAAACTGCAGAGAGGAAACAGAAGAAAATATGACTGTATTGCCACTTGATAATATCATGCATAACTCTGGTCTGACTGTAGGCAAGGTTTTTGGCATAATGGCAAGGTACGATTTCTAAGAAAGGACTAGCAGGGTGCTAGTGAAGTAACTTTGCAAGTCAAAAGCTTTTGCAGAGCTTTTTAATACTATGAGTGGCAACATCATCAATGCCTGAAGGCGGTTTCATCCAAATTTAACAAATGAATAAGTGAGGCCGGCACCTCCACTTAGAAGTTATGGACAGTAAGTGAACCATTACTTTGGTAAATATGGCAGCTTAAAAATGTCTGATTATCCACAGTAATTTTGAAACTCAAAGAAAGAGTTATTAACACATGTTCTTACAACACAGCTATATCTGTTTTGAGAAGTCTGAATTAAAGATCGTTCTCAGTGTTTCCATATATAGAGTTGACTAAATGCAGACTCATATATCAATATTCAAGAAGGTGGACACACAGCAATATCATAAAAAGTAGAACTATTTCACATAGAGTTAACCATGAATAAAAAACCCTTCCAAGTACAATATGAACAGGCATGCTGTTAGGATGCCAGTTGGCTCTATCATATTGAGATATTGTTGCCTTTAGTGCCTGTTACTCCACAGACTGACACAATAAACTGAAGCTCCAAAAAGCTAAGGGCTTCTTAACTGCTCATTGACACAAAATAGCGGTCTCCAAGTACTCTTTTAGATGTCATTATGCTCTATCATGTCAGTGAGCCATGGATAATAAGAGTGCCTCGTATAAATCACTGGGGGGTGTTCTGCTAGCTTGTTAGGTTCTCATACAAATATAATAACAGATTTATTTTATTTCCCTTTTGGGAAATTAAAATTGCTTTGAAAAGCTTTAGATACAGCCAGAAAAGTGAAATGGACTCCTATGTTTCAGTGATGCGTGCATCCCTGTTGTTCTGTTTTCCTCCCCTCTTCCTCTGATTCCCTTTCTTTCATTTTGGAAAGATTATATTTCACCTTATTTTAACCTCCTTTGACATATTACAGATCAGTTCACACGGTTTTTGTTCTTCCTATCAATATCCAAGTCCCTCCTTGATCTGCTTCAGGCTGACCCTGACCAGCAGTTCTGGCACTGAAGAAGTTCGATGAGGAGGTCTACGTGCCCACTCTGCATTTGGGAAAATGTTGCCACTGCTCTGCTGGCTACAAGCCTGTGTGGAATAGCTTTCAAAAGAGAGCCTTCCCCATTGCATGACTTTTCAACAGAGCACATTTCTCATGCTCAGCAATGATGGTTATTCATTATACACCCTTTCAGTCTTGCTCATGGCTTTTGAGATATCCTTCATCTGCAATAGTACATTATTTATCTCTGTAGTTTTGTGTGGAGGGCATGCTGATGCAAGCTCTCTAATTGTGTCCCACAATAAAAATTGCTGTTATTTTTCTTCTAGTAACATTGGGAATTCTGAATGCCATTATAGCAGGAATGCCATTCCAGCAGGAATATTTGCTGCATATAGAATCATAGAATCATAGAATATCCTGAGTTGGAAGGGACCCTTAAGGATCATCAAGTCCAACTCTTGACACCGCACAGGTCTACCCAAAAGTTCAGACCATGTGCCTAAGTTCACAGTCCAATCTCTTCTTAAATTCAGACAGGCTCGGTGCAGTGACCACTTCCCTGGGGAGCCTGTTCCAGTGTGCAACCACCCTCTCTGTGAAGAACCCCCTCCTGACGTCCAGCCTAAATTTCCCCTGCCTCAGCTTAACCCCGTTCCCGCGTGTCCTGTCACTAGTGTTAATGGAGAAAAGGTCTCCTGCCTCTCGACACCCCCTTACGAGGAAGTTGTAGACTGTGATGAGGTCTCCCCTCAGCCTCCTCTTCTCCAGGCTGAACAGGCCCAGTGACCTCAGCCGTTCTTCGTACGTCTTCCCCTCAAGGCCTTTCACCATCTTCGTAGCCCTCCTCTGGACACTTTCCAACAGTTTCATGTCCTTTTTATACTGTGGTGCCCAGAACTGCACACAGTACTCGAGGTGAGGCCGCACCAGCGCAGAGTAGAGCGGGACAATCACCTCCCTTGACCTACTAGCGATGCCGTGCTTGATGTACCCCAGGACACGATTGGCCCTCCTCGCTGCCAGGGCACACTGCTGGCTCATATTCAACTTGCTGTCTACCACGACCCCCAGATCCCTCTCTTCTAGGCTGCTCTCCAGTGTCTCATCACCCAGTCTGTACATGCAGCCAGGGTTTCCCCGTCCCAGGTGCAGGACCCGGCACTTGCTCTTATTGAACTTCATGCGGTTGGTGATCGCCCAGCTCTCCAACCTGTCCAGATCCCTCTGCAAGGCCTTTACGCCCTCATTTGAGTCCACAACTCCTCCAAGTTTGGTGTCATCAGCAAACTTGCTCAAAATACCTTCTATTCCTACATCCAGATCGTTTATAAAAATATTGAAAAGTACTGGCCCTAAAATGGAGCCTTGAGGGACCCCACTGGTGACCGCCCGCCAGCCTGACACAGCCCCATTTACCATAACCCTTTGGGCCCTGCCCGTTAGCCAATTGCTCACCCATCGTATGATGTTTTTATTTAGCTGTATGGTGGACATTTTGTCCAGTAGGATCCTATGGGAAACCGTGTCAAAAGCCTTGCTGAAGTCCAAAAAAATCACATCAGCTGTTTTCCCTTGGTCCACCATACGGGTGATCTTATCATAAAAGGAAATCAGGTTAGTTAGGCAGGACCTACCCTTCACAAACCCATGCTGGCTGGGACCAATGACTGCTTTGTCCCCCAGGTGCGCCTCAATAAGTTCGAGAACCAACTTCTCCATGATTTTACCAGGCACTGACGTGAGACTGACAGGCCTGTAATTGCTAGGGTCTTCTTTCTGACCCTTCTTGAAAATCGGCACAACATTTGCCAGCTTCCAGTCTACCGGGACCTCTCCAAATTCCCAGGATCGTTGAAAAATAATTGAGAGAGGTTCCGCGATGACGTCCGCCAGCTCTTTCAGCACCCGGGGATGAATCCCATCCGGACCCATGGACTTGTAGGGATCCAGGTGGAGTAGCAAATCCCGCACACGTTCAGGGTCGGTTGGGAGTTTGTCATCCCCACCGTCCCGGCCCTCCAGCTCAGGGCACCCTGGGTCCCGAAGCCCATCGTCGGCATTGAAGACAGAGGCAAAGAAGGCGTTAAGCGTCTCTGCTTTGCCAATGTCATTGTCTGTGAGGAGACCTTCCCTATCAAGGAGCGGCCCTATGTATTCTTTAGTTCTCCTTTTTCCATTTACATATCTAAAAAAACCCTTTTTATTTCTCTCACAGACACAGCCAGCTTCAACTCTAGCTGTGCTTTGGCCACACAAACTTTCTCCCTACAAACACGAACAGCATCCCTGTATTCTTTCCATGACGCCTGGCCCTCCTTCCAGTAGCGAAACACTCTCTGTTTCCGCCTAATCTCTATTAGAACGTTCCTGGTCAGCCACGCTTCCTCCTGCCCCGCCTGCCTGACTTGCGATATTTTGGAATTGTCTGATCTTGTGCTTCTAGGAGGCATCGCTTAAAGAGTGACCAGCACTGGTGGACATCGAGGCCTTCAAGAGCAGTTTCCCAGGGGACCTTGCTGACTAGTTCCCTGAGCAGCCTGAAGTCCGCTTTCCCCATATCTAGGGATGAGGTTTTGGTGGCACTTTTCCTTCTGTCACCATAAATTTTGAACTCAACCACTTCATGGTCGCTATGACCGAGGCGGCCACCAATCACCACATCTCCCACCAGACCCTCTCTGTTTTCTAGCAACAGGTCTAGGAGGGCACCTTTCCTAGTTGGCTCCGTTAGCACCTGCACCAAGAAGTTATCATCTAGGTGCTTCATGAACCTCCTGGACCTGCTCGTGTCAGCCGTGTGGCACTCCCAGTTAACGTCCGGCAAGTTGAAGTCCCCCATAAGGACAAGGGGAGTTAATCTCGAGGCCTCTCTTAGTTCTGTAAAGAATAATTTATCGGTGCTATCGTCCTGGCCAGGCGGTCTGTAATAGACTCCCACAACGACATCCCCTTTATTCGTTCGTCCCTTGATCCTTACCCAGAGGCTCTCAACTTTGCCATCGCCGACCTGAAGTTCCACACAGTCCAGCCCCTGCTTCACATACATCGCCACCCCACCACCTCGCCTACCCTGCCTGTCCCTCCTGAAGAGCCTGTAACCATCTATCGCAACACCCCAGTCACAGGACTCATCCCACCAGGTTTCGCTTATGCCGATGATATCGTAGTTGCGGGACTGGGCCAGGACTTCTAGCTCATCTATTTTATTCCTCATACTGCGTGCGTTTGTGTAAAAGCATTTCAAGTGCGTCTCCTTACACTCAGCACCTTGTGGATCTGACCGAAGGACCTCACTGGCACACAGCCCTCTTGATTCTAGCGTACCATCCCTTAGGTCTTCACCGTGTGGCCTGGTTTTAGCCCCTTCCCCCTTCGACTCTAGTTTAAAGCCCTATCTATCAGCCCTGCCAACTCCTGACCAAAGATCCTTACCCCTCTCCGAGAGAGGTGCATCCCATCCGGTGCCATCAGGCCCGGTGTAGCATAGACCTTCCCGTGATCAAAGAAACCGAAATTCTGCCGGTCACACCAGTCTCGAAGCCACGAGTTTATGTGAACAAATATGAGAAAGAACGTATCAAGTCCTTCAATCTGAGCAGTTACCTGTACTTAACTTTTCTATCACACATTTAGACAGGTACCTGCATTTCATATGCATTCAATCTAGTTCATTGCTAGTGAAAGTCTTGTATTGTAAAGATTTATATATATATATATATATATATATATTTATATATTTCATCTATGAAATATAGCTGTATATATTCCATATATATATACCTTCACTGGATTTGGAACATTAGATTTTGAATCAGTTGTCTGTTTGCACAAAACTTCCTCCATCAGCCTGATAGCAAGAAAAATCTTTACCCATCCCTGACATATTGGATTTAAGTGGGTAAAATTAGCTGACTGTCAGTTGTTTTTTTTCAGAACTGCGTAAATTTGGATGTTTCAAAAATACATTAATGATTCTTTGTTCTACAAAATTTCACATGATTTCCTGGAAGATAGAAAAAATGTGTAGAGTTTGAATATATATGGACATGTGCATTCCCAAACAATTCAGGATTCTGAAAAATAAGAACAATAAGAGTTTAAATTTTAAGAAATTGCATGATCAAACATGCAATTTTATATATTTTTAATTAAATTTAAAATTAAATTTTAATTCAATTAAATTTTAATTCAATTAAATTTATATAAAATTTTATATAAAATATAAAAATATATTTTTTTATTTTAAGTTTGCAATTTAGTTGTAAATAATTGGTGTTGGAGATTTCTAAGACAATGTAAACAAAATTAACTTCTTTTTAAATTTCATTTCTAAGGGAAAGACCTCTTCTTCACAGAACTATCAATATATAAAAAAAATTATATCCTTACTAATAGTCATAATAAGACAAGTTATGTCACTTTATATCCAAAGACTCTTTTGACCTCATGATCTGTACAGACAACAAAATTATGAGCTTTGATATTGCTGCTAGAAAAATTAATCTCCTTTATGTTGGTTTCTCTGTGTTTACTTAGATCTATCTGGTAAGAGCAATACTAAATATTGACATCATTCCAGTGTATAAATTGCTGTGATAACCTGCTTTACTGCCTGAAAATCCTGTAGAGTGAAA